>NC_143582.1:665595-866932 GCF_048544385.1 Mastigoproctus giganteus
GTTCTGTGTGTGAAGCTCTTGGTTTATATTGAGTAGAGTGGATAAACATTATAAATTTTTGGAAATTTCTCCTCTAAATTGTGCATATGCTCTTCAGCCTACATAGCAACAGGGTAAACAAATTGCATAAATGCTTCCGCTATTACGCTGCTAAGGCTATTTAGATTGCTGAGATGTGAGGTGTGTGTGTGTGTCTGTTCACTCTCTGCATCACGGGGATCTGCCTGTACGCAGCAGGTACGACCGGCATTTTGGCAGTTAGCATTAGCATTAGTAGAGGCATATGATGCAAGAAAGCAAGCTTATTCAGCATCAGCCAAAAAAAAAAAAAAAAAAAAAACACACACCACTCCCATTTCACCCCTCCGTTCGTTCGAAATACCTGTCCAGTTGAGCTTTAAATTTGTTTAGGCTATCAACTTCAACAACAAGTGATGGAAGTCGGTTCCACCAACCAACCACCCGCTGGCCAAAGGCAAATTTCCGCACATCTATCCGACATCCGTCCTTCCTCAATTTGAATTTATGCCCTCTGAAGTGATTATTCTGAGCAAGATGAAGGATCCCATTGGCATTGAGCATGCTCAAACCATTCAAAGCCTTATACACCTCTATCAGATCACCTCGCCGGTGCCTAGTCTCCAGACTGTAATTTGCAAAATTTAAGCCTTTCTTCGTAAGAGCAACCCTTTGTTCCATTCACTAATCTTGTTGCCCTTCTCTGTACCCGTTCCAGCAGCTCTACATCCTTCCTGAAATGAGGCCTCCAGACCTGTATACAGTACTCAAGATGTGGCCTAACCATTGCCTTATACAAGGGAATAATCACCTCCTTATCCCTGCTAGAAAAATTCCTGTATATCATTGACAAGACACCATGAGCTACTCTTGCAGCTCGTCTGCACTGCTCAGAGAACTTCATATCTGCCTGCACAATTACCCCCAGATCCTTTTCATTCTCCACCACTGTCAGTGTAGTACCGCAGAGTTGATAAGTTGCTCTGGGGTTACTGTTTCCCATATGTAGTACTTTACATTTGTCAATGTTAAACTTCATTTGCCACCTCTCAGCCCATCTGTTCAACCTTTCCAGATCCTGTTGCAGCAACATAGCGTCAGTAGTGTCCTTAACAACCCTGCCAACCTTTGTATCATCTGCAAACTTGTACATTAAACTTGATATCCCATCATCAATATCGTTCATAAACACCGAAAACAACAACGGACCCAACACTGAACCCTGAGGAACTCCACTAATAACATTAGTCCACGTTGAGCAGTGTCCATTGATTACCACTCTCTGTCTTCTGCCACTCAACCATCCCCTTATCCATAGCAGCAATTTGCCTCCAATGCCACACTGCTCCAATTTGTGCAGCAGTCTTCCATGCACAACAGTATCAAAAGCCTTTCTAAGATCCAAATATATAATATCAAAGTTATTCCCTGCATCCAGTTCTTTTGTGACTACATCATAGTATCCAATCAAATTGGTCAGGCAAGACCTGCCCTTAACAAAACCATGCTGCGTCTCAGCTATAACTGAATTCTTGTCTAGATGATCCTGCAGTGCTTCTTTAACCAGTGCCTCCTTTAATTTACGTGGAACAGAAGTTAAACTAACAGGTCTATAATTACTTGTGTCAGCCTTTGATCCTCCTTTGTGAATTGGGGTTACATTTGCACATCTACAGTCTATGGGTACTTCCCCTGAGTCCAAAGAAGCTCTAATAATTATGGCTAGGGGTTTGCTTACTTCCTTTGCTGCCTCCTTTAATATAACTGGATAGATCCCATCCACCCCAGGTGCCTTTTTTATGTTTATCCTCAACAATCTCTCCTCCACTTTCCTCTCAGTTATTACAAAATCATCCAGCTCACTGCCAATGTTTACTTTACCTACATCATTCTCCTTCCTGAATAACTCCTCATGCATGAATGTAGATGCAAAATACTCTTTTAGATTGTTAGCCATCTGAGCAGGATCCTCAACTGTTGAACCATCAATATCCAGTGGACCAATCTGATTCATCCCTTTCCTTCTTGAGTTTAAATATGTAAAGAACTCTTTTCTGTTTTTCTTTGCATCCTTTGCCAAGGATTTTTCGTAGTCTGCCTTTGCCTGCCTAATCTCCTTTGTGACTTGGTTACAGACCAACTTATATCGATCATAGGCTTCCATGTCACCCATTAATTTGTATGTATCCCATGCATTTTTCTTCTCTGCCACATGTCTCATTAGTTCATCTGACAACCATTTAGGCCTAAACCTTGAACAATATTTCTTAGTTGGTATGTAAAGCCTGGTAGCCTCCAAGATTAGTTCCTTGAATGCTTCCCATTTTGAGTTTGCTGTTGGTAACATCATCAGTTGGTCCCACTGTATAGAATTTAAATACTGTCTCAGACCATCATAGTCGCCTTTACGAAAACAAAAACCCTTCCCTTTACCTCTGATGGTAGTTACCTCCTTGAGTAAATCCCACTTCAACACACTGTGATCACTGCCACCTAGTGGTTCATTTATCTGCAGATTCTTAATGCATGAAGAATCACTACTGATAATCAGATCAAGAGTATTGTTGCCTCCCTCTTGTTGCCTCACGAACATGCTGATGTAGAAAACAATCATCCAATAAATCCACAAAAGCCTTGCTAGTGTGCGAGTGACCCAACCACAAATTCCAGTCAATATCTGGGAAATTAAAATCCCCCATTATAAGACTCTCTGATTTACTGGCCCACTCTATTTCCCTGTACAATATCTTATTATACTCATCAGAGTCATTAGGCCTATAGCACACTCCTACTCTCAATTTTGATTTCCCTATGCTTATGTCACACCAAACTGACTCGACCCTGCCCTGTCCATCGATGTCGACTGGCTTCACTTCCTTGGACTTTGTGTTTCTTAACTAATAGCATAACCCCTCCTCCCCTCCTGTCCTGTCTATCCTTTCTATACACATTGTATTCCCCAAATTCTAGTTCCGCATTACTTATATCTGTGTGACACCACGTCTCTGATATCCCAACAATATCTGCCTTTGATGTTTTGAGCAATACCTCAAATTCATCAAATTTATTTACCAAACTCCTAGCATTGGTGTACACGCAGGTATACATGCACCTGTTTCTATTCTTAGCTACCCTAACACAACCCATGTGTTTACTTGTACCGCAATGACTCCCAGCAGTCTCTGAAATATCCTGCATCTTGTTTTTCAGGCTTCTGCTCATTTCAATAGAAGCAGTGCAAGAATCACTTCCACCTCTGCCAGTGGCTACTGTTAATCTATTAGTCCTTGTATCCCCCCCAACTAGCAGTTTTCCGACCCACCTAACACTGCCTCGACAGCATCAGCAAAAATTCTTGCACCCTTTCTATTTAAGTGTATCCCATCCCTGTAGAAGCAATCTGTCCTGTTAACAAGTACAGTCCAGGCTGAAAAAAATTCTACCCCTCGAGCCTTGCACAATCCCTCCAGGGCCGAATTGATCGACAAGGCTCTCATCATATACTCCCTCCTATCGTGTCTGGGCAGAATTGCAGACACTTTCAAATTCAACCCTAATTCACGGCTTTTTTTCAACAGTGACCTGTACTTGCTACGTAATTCCGCCGGTCTCCTACTCTTAATATCATTAGTGCCAACGTGTACAACTATATCACCTTTTGTGCCCTTAAAAGATGATATCCGCTCTACAACGTCGTCAACCTTTGCCCCTGGCAGACATACCCTGGTTCTATTCCACCTATCCTTTTTACAAAGCATGTTCCCCGTTTCCCTGACAATAGAGTCACCAACAACTACTAGTTCCTTTGGGACCAGCGCATTCTGCCTAGGGGGCTGCCTCTGTGTTGCCTGATGACCAAGTGCAAGCTCTGGCGTTGATGTGGGCAGCTGAGAGCTTGATGGGCCCCTCAATTTATTACCTTCGAGGGCATCCACCCTGTCCTTCAAGGTCTCATAAAGGCCCATAACAACGCTGAGTTGTCGCCTGATTTCCTTGCACTCCTTACATCGTGCACACACAGAGACATCCCCCTTGGCAGTATCATGTCCCGTACCTGACTGCTCCGCAAACATCAAGCAAACAGTGCATTTTAATAGACTGTGATTCAGAGGGCAACTGCCCCCCTCAGTTCTCCCCTGAACCACAGCACTCCCATTAGCTTGAGCCTTTTGCTTTGCTGCTCTGGTCAGAGTCATGATTCCGATTTAATTCAATAAAATTTCAAAACAAAAATTAAATCCTTAAGTTATATCCCAAAACAGTTATGTTATATTTTTTTTTTTTTTTTTTTTCGGTATCTAGTGTTTTCTACGAGTTCCCTTTATACAACTTCCGTATCACGTGTACCACTATAGTTATGTATTAATTCTTTGTTACGATTATGTCATTATATATATATAGAGTTAAAAATACAATTTAATTGACAATAAAGTTTATCAAGTTTAATAGATTTACTGATTAATTGACAATATTATATTATGCACTATACTACACTAAGCTTATGCTATCGTGTAAAAATGGCGGGAAATCTCGAACGGTAGTTCTACGGACTCGTAAGTATTGACTAGCTTCCAAATCTCGCTATCTCAATTTAGAATAAACTAAGGATCCTGACAAGGTCTATAATCTACTTATAGAAGATAATTTGATATAACAATTGGTTAATAAATCGACTAAATTTGGTTAAAAAAAAAAAAGACCTCTCGTTCAATTTGTAACACGTGGATTTAGTACCGATACTAAGTAATACCTACAAAAACTCTGTCTAAGTTAAACTTTAAACTAAGTATCGTAACTAGGAATATAAAGCTACTCTAGAAAATAAGTTAATATGACAATTGAAGCTAATAAATCAGAAAATAAATCAGGAAAAACTTCTCTGTTCCAAGAGCTTCAAGGAGCTTCGTCCGCACAGGCTAACCTCGCAACCAGACTCTTTCAGTTGTCAGGACAGATATAACAACAACACAATTTGTTTATAATAGGGGTGTCGGGCTGCGTTTCCCTTACCATCGCTGGGTGGGTCATTTGTCCAGTCTGGCTCATATTCCAAATGAAGTCTAACTTCCTGATCCAAATTACTTTCTTTATTCTGCAAGTCATTGTTTCGCATATCAGTGAAACGGTGAGGGGTTATGGAATTGCCCTCTTCCAAGGTATTAAATATTTCTACCGATGCATTGCCTTCTCTTCGTGGAGGGGTGGGTATCATCCTTCCTACTGGCCATTGCTGTGGTTCCTATTTGTTTTTCCTTTACACAACATTTTCCCAGAAACCCTTTCCTTTTGCTCAGTGACAAGCGAGAGAGACTTGAATACCCCGAGCATAACAGGCATATTCTGTGCTTTGATTTGCTGCAGATTAAGGTTTTGTCTGCAGAAGTATGATAGAGGTCACATGTCCCAGCAGTTACTGTGAGTGTTGTGTTCTTAGTCATCATTGCCGTTAGCAAGCAGCTTCCTGTTATTGCTGAATTAAAAGATTAAAAGAATTAGTCCCTGAGGAAGGGTAGCGGCCATTTTCGACTCCTGAGGCTAACTAGTCAAGTAGCTCTATTCATGCAGGATCAACGATAACCTTGGAACAAGGTCAGGCAGTTTTATGGCTAGCGTCCATAGTTCAATTACTATTAATATAAAAATATTAATAAATAATTACCTGATTAAGGCACAGGTCAAAGAAGAGTATCACTATGTAACTGGTATCCTTAGGATCATGTAGATACTACACATGGAACTGTTCATAGAGAATTTCTTTCACTATTAAATGCAAACACAGAGCACATAGAGTTTGCGTCTGCACCGACGCTCAACACCGCTACGAGTATAGTGAAGTAGACATAGTTATGTCTAGGGCAAAGTCTCAAGAAGGAAGGATATGGATCTGGTAGAGCAGGACAACAAGAATAGCAAGGGAAACAAAAGAGCTTGCAACATCTGGAAACCAGGCATCTGTGAGGAGATCTGATTGATTATGTGTTTAAAACTTTGAATAGATTAATTGAACTTAATTGAACTCAGATCTGATTGAATAAGCTCAATGCTAATGGCATCCTTCCTCTTGCTCAGACAACACACAAGAGGACATGAATTTAAATGTAAATTTAGGAAGAACAGTTACAGTCTAGATGTGTGGAAATTTGCTTCCATCCAGTGGGTGGTTGATTTTTGCAACAAACTTCTGCCTTGTGCTGTGAAAGTGTATAGTTTGAATAAATTTAAGTAGGAAGTCAACAGATTAATAAGGATTGGACAGGTGAAAAGTGTTTTTTTTTTTTTTTGCGCCAATATAAGCATGCCCTAATATTAACACCAGTATAAATTTTTACTAACAAGAAAAAGATCCTTTGTAGGTTACTACTTTCTAGAGAAAGTAGTAAAATCCTTAACTGAAATGAAATTCTGTAGGAAAGCAGCCATCTTCTGCATCTACTCACAAGGCTAAAAAATTGTTTGCCTTGTGAGTGGAAGGAATGTTGTTTGTCAGCAATGACTCACAAACAACATTCTTGAATTAAAAGCCTAAGATTGAACTCTTAAATCACAGATTTGATAACCCTCAGGGCCCTTAGCAAAAAACACACCTGATATCAGTAGTCTCAAGCAGGCACTAAGGAAAGCAGTAGCTGACCTCTTCACAGATGTCATGTGCATTGCCACTGATGGCTGGCCTGCATAAATGAAGTCTGAGTAATGACTTAAGGAAGACATTTTTAGGAATATTTGATATTGTGATACTGATTACATAAACAAAATACCGCATGTCAGTAAAATTTTTTCATTTGTCATTCACATATATGTAGTTGAATATTCTCTGTCACATTATTTATGGCAGAATTGGATACTAATATTCTTGAATTAGTGATTTTAGTTCAGTAAAAACTAAACAGAAATTTGATTTGGTTACCTTTGAATAAGAATGCAACTGTACCCTTTTGTAAATATAACCTGACCAAATTTCTGTTTATTCATTTTCTTAATTGTTTATATTAATTTAAAGTTATTTAAAAGAGTAGTTCAGTATTTGAGCCCTTTATTTTAGGAACAAGATTGGGAAATTCCCCCGTACGTAGCATAGTCCAATGTCTGGCAAAAAAAGAAGGAACAGATGACTTCTATTCTATCAAGGTATGAATGTATGTGGTTGGCCATATGTCACTTTAAAAATTTAATTTATCAAGAAGTAAATGACCAAAAACAATTTGAACAGTTCAGTTAAATGGCATAAATCGCCTCATGTAATTAGAATGTAAATAAAATGATACAAATTAACTTCAGAATTTAAATTGTACAAATCATTTGACAGTGAACTGACATATGGCCCACCCTATGTTCTTTTGTGTTATTTTATGTATGAAAGGTATCCAGAAATTAATTTCCAAGTTTTTTTTTTTTTTTTTTTTTTTTTTTTGTTCTCAAAAATGTTTGAATACACAGAATATATTACGCAGGTAAAAATATATAGCCACAATTTTTGAAACACAGGTTTCATGATTGACATTTCAATTATTTCTTGTGTACATTTGAGATGATTGCATTTGTAAAAGTGGTTTCTGCCTTACAGACATACTCAACCAAAGATGTTTGCACCGTTATTTTATTTTTGTGGACCAAAAGAAGGCGGACAATGAATTTGGTCTGCCTTCCAGAAAGCCATTTACCAAATGGTTGTCTCACTGAACAGAGATAACCATTTGCTCAAATTCATTTGGGCAAATGGTTATGTCTGTTCAATGAGTGTTGTTTTGGTGCTAGGAGACTGTCAACGCTGATAAACCAAGGGCTGGCAGACTCAGCTCAATTAAAACTGAAAACACATTCATTGAACAAAAAAAAGATTTTAATTATATGAACCATTTAAATAATTATAAATAATACTAAATTTTTTTTCAAGTTAATTTCACTTGTCACATATTATTGTTTGTGTTGAAGGCATTTTTGTAACATTTATTTTATTCACAATTTCTTACTGGTTAGGTAAGTAGGTGCTACAACTATTTTCAATTGTTCTAGTTGCATAATCTTTCTGATGGATACCAGTTAGCTGGAGTTTATATTGTCTGTATACAATGAAACCTCCCTTAATGGTCACTTAGGCTTGGGTCCTGACCATTGAAGATAAATATAGGAATAGTAGACTTTTTGTGAGAAATAAGGCCAAACTGCAGTTACGCAAATTGCAGTGTCTGGAGACTAGGCACCTGCGAGGTGATCTGATTGAGGTGTATAAGGCCTTGAGTGGATTGAGCAGGCTCAGTTCTGATGGGAATTCTTTCTCTTGCTCAGATTTTTTGGGGATTACCCTGACTTCTAATCTCTCTTGGCACAAGCACATTACAAATATTGCTTCTTCTGCATCTAAAAAACTTGGTTTTCTCTTTCGCTCTCGGCGTTACTTTTCTTCCAAACAGCTGCTCACTCTGTATAAATCACAAATCCGCCCTGCCATGGAATATTGTTCCCACATTGGGGTGGTGCCCCAAAACCTCTCTCAGGCTTCTTGATTCCATTCAGAAGAGGGCAGTTAGGTTAACTAATGATTCATCTCTAATAGTCTTTCCACTCGCTGTCTCATAGACGTACTGTTTCTGCTGCATGCCTCTTCTACGGATACTTCTATGGGCACTGTTCTTCTTTATTGGCTTCTATAATTCCCGCTCTCTCTTTCAAAATAGTTCAAACACGTGCCGCCAACATCCATTTACTCTCCAACTTAAAACTCACAGAACCAACTTTTCATCTTCCTCATTTATTCATTCAACTGCCGTTTTCTGGAACAACCTTCCTTCATACATATTTCCTGAAAATTACAGTCTACAGAAGTTCAAGTCCAATGTCAACAAATATCTTCTTTCGTCTTCTCAACCTCCAACCCAAGCATGGTACTAAGTACTATAGGTTCTAATACCTCTCGTGTTTGGGGTTTACATAAAAAAAAAAATTTAAAAAAATTACGAACCTGGGGGGGGGGGGCATAAATTCAAATTGAGAAAAGATAGTTGCCGAATAGATGTGCAGACATTTGCCTTTAGCTAGTGGGTAGTTGATTGCTGGTACAAACTTCCATTTGTTGTTGCGGAAGTTGATAGTTTAAATTCAAGGAGGAACTGGACAAACTTTTAGAGGGAACGGATGTGTGAAATTGTTTTGTTTTTGCTGATGCTAAATAAGTGTTTGCTTTCTTGCGTCACATGCTCTACTAATGAGTTTTAGAGGGATTAAAGTTAACTAAGCTTTGTTTGCCCCACTGAAGAATTATCAGGTGATTAGCATTTAAGTAGTTGTTGGGGGATATTCAAAAAGTTGAAGCTGTTTGTGCAGGTTACGGTTTCTCAAATTGGAAGGTGGAATGTAGTGGGCTATCATCTACAAAACTATAGATAGGCTTTCCAGTCGGACAGAAGGTCATTAGTATGCAAGAAGGAAAAGAGTTGGGGAAATAACTGAACCTTGGATAACACCAGCTTTAGTGGAGAAGTTAGAAAACAGAGAGCCAGCTTTCCAACATTCAGAGTGAGTAGTCAGAGAGAAAACTGGATACCTATTTGCAAAACAACAGGTGGGAATCCATATACAGTCGATTCCGGTTATTTGGGACACATCGGGACTAGTGCATTTTGGCCCGATTAAGCAGCTGCCCCAATTATCCGAAGTTTCACGTAAATAGTTAAAAATACAATTTACCCTCCCCCCTTTACAATTACTTCACTGTACAATCAAATCACATTAGGACGAACTCACCACAGTAAAGTACCGTTCATTATACGGTGTGTTGTAAGCGCCAGTCATTGTGATCACATTTGTGAATTGAATTTTAATTTTATTAAACAGCGATTCTAATTAGCGAAAATAGGAGGAATATTATCCACAGGCTATAAAAGTAAAGATATATTAAGCACAGATTTACTCTTTATTACCTTACCAATTAAAAAATTAATGATACGTGAAAATCGGAAGAATATACGTGATAACTGGAATAATTAATACGTACTGTAATATGTACATACTAACTAGTTGACATTTCTGTTCACTGACATTTGTGGGTGAGGGTTAAAATTTAAAACAGTAAAAAGATAAGCAATCAATAACAAAGGACACAGCACACACAAATTGCAAGTAACACAACACGTGCAAGTGAGAACGGAGTAACAAATTACGAAGCTTTAAAAATAGGAATGAAGAGAAGATTCTGAAAATTATTTTTTTTTATATGATTGAAGATTCCATGGAAGTGTAAACACATTTTACCATAATAACCCACAGAATTCCAGCTGTCGGTATTACTGCAAATTCAATAAGATCGAGTTTACTGTCCATTTATGATAGATTGCACTAACACAAAAGCCCAATAAACAGGTGACTGCTAATTGTTTTTATTGTTTTATGGTTGTGACCTCCAGAAATCCGACCGAACTATGTGGTACAGTTGGAGACAATCGTAGGGTAATCTCCAGTGCTGCGGTCTCCTGCCCCGATTAAACGGCATTTTGTCCCAATTAAGCGAAGTAAACCCTGGCTATTTTCTCGATTGGTTTTTGTTTTTTAAGATTTGCCCCAAATAAACGGCTGCCCCGATTAACCGGTGGCCCAAATAACCGGAATCCACTGTAATTGGAGCTTGTTCAGAAGACTTTTATGCCAAACACCATCACAAATCCTTAGAAATTTCAAGAGCAATTGCTCGAGTTTCACCAAACACTTTTCAGTCAAATTTATACCAAAGATGAATAACATAATCTAGTGTATTACCAGTTGATTGACACTGGCAGAATCCATATTGGTGATCATTGACCAGATGGAAGGTTTTGAGATAGTATTGTGAAGTTTGAATTTCTCCTTTACTTTGGAAAGAGTAGAGGTAAATGCAATTGGGTGATAATTGGATGGGAGAGATTTGGCTTAGATATGTGCATATTTCCAAGCAGAATTAAAAACTAATGAAATTAAAATGTTTAAAAAAGGCAAACAGGTGCAAGCTCACGAACATGGGTTTTCAGAACAAGTGGAGAAATGCCATTGGGACATTGATCTGTTTTGGTAGCAAGATTGTTTAGAACTCTTCTGACATCCTTCTCTAGGGAGAGTATAGGAAGCATTAAGTGGAGTGCACTGTTTATAGTAGGACAAGAAGTTTTACCAAGATTATCAATAGAGGAGTTAGAAGAAAAGTAAGATGCAGCCTCTTCAAAATGTACACTCTAATACGGATGTGGAAACTGAGGGGTAATTGATACAAGTGTTTTCATAGGGTAGTGGGGTTTGTAATGAAAGTGAATGGAGCTAAAGATCATTACAATAATAATAATTAGACTTGTGTTCCCCATAGATTACTCGCTGAGCAAATGGCACATTGTGTCACTGATACACTTTCACTGCCAATAAGGAATGTTTACAAACTTATTTGGAGTGCCTGATGCAGTTCCACTGGAATGCATCACTTAGCACGGCATTAAAATTGCCAAATTCTGCTTTTGTTGCCAGAATAGAAAAAAAAAAAAAAAAAAAAACTATCATCTCTGTGTGTACAGGTTTCAGTTGTGGTAGTGTACATCTTCCATGAATCTGTTTCATTAAAAAATGCTACCTGATGAATGACATTTTACTTTGGGGGATAATGACAGCTTTCCCATGTTGCCAACACCAGTTTCACTTGGCACAGAAGTTGGGGTTGTTTAAATAGTTACATTATGAAGTTGAATATGGTCAGAATTTGCTTATGCATTACATTGATCGCATGTTAATATTTTAAGAAATTAAATTTCTTACTCTTAGCAGCAGGACCATATTCAGATACAGTTGATTCCGGTTATTTGGGACACATCGGGACTAGTGCATTTTGTAAGCACTAGTTTTACTAGTTTTGTAAGCACATCCCAATTAAGCGGATGTCTCAATTATCTGAAGTTTCACGTAAAAAAGTTAAAAATACAATGGACCCCCGCTTTACAATTGGTTCACTGTACAATCAAATCACGTTACGATGGAGTCGCCATAGTAAAGTACCGTTCACTATACGATGTGTAGTAAGTGCCGGTCATTGTGATCACGTTTGTGAATTGAATTTTAATTCTATTAAACAGCGATTCTAATTAGCGAAAATAGGAGGAATATTATCCACAGGCTATAAAAGTAAAGAAATATTAAGCACAAATTTACCCTTTATTACCTTACCAATTAAAAAATTAATGATAGGTGATAACGGAAGAATATACATGATAATCGGAATAATTAATATGTACTGTAATATGTACATACTAACTAGTTGACATTTCTGTTCACTGACATTTGTGGGTGAGGGTTAAAATTTAAAACAGTAAAAAGATAAGCAATCAATAACAAAGAACACAGTACCCACAAATTTCAAGTAACACGATACACACAAGTGAGAACGGAGTAGAAATGTAATCACATTTCACCATATTAACCCACAGAATTCCATCTTTTGGTATTATCGCAAATTCAAAAAGATCGAGTTTACTGTCTGTTTATGATAGATTTCACTAACAGAAAAGCTCAATAAACAGGTGACTGCTAATTGTTTTTATTGTTTTATGGTTGTGACCTCCAGAAATCCAACCGAACCACGTGGTATGGTCGGAGACAATCGTAGGGTAATCTCCAGTGCTACAATCTCCTGCCCTGATTAAATGGCATGTTGTCCCAATTAAGCGAAGTAAACCCTGGCTATTTTTCGATTTGGTTCTGTTTTTTAAGATTTGCCCCAAATAAACGGCTACCCAGATTAACCGGTGGCCCAAATAACCAGAATCCACTGTATTTAAAAAGGGAGGAAGTTTTTTTTCTGTGTGAGCAAAAAAAGATGGATATTGACTAAAACTAATAAGTGATATAATTATCCATAAAGAAAATGAAATGCTCTAAATAAAGCAGTTTATATTAATTTTTACTAAAAGTTAATTGACGTACGAATGTGTTATTTCAATTAATTAGTTAATGGGAAGAAGTATTGATTGTTTTCTGTTCTCTTTTTGCCACAGCAAATACACAGAAGACTTACTTTTGGATTGAACCTTCTATGTGATACTGCTTTGACAAAGGATCTTTCACTTGATAATGCTGTTCAGTTATTGTTTAGTTTCGGTCTCTTTCATGTGCAATAATTCTACACCAATCAGTGTCCAGTTTTCTTTTTTGGCACTTTATTAGGTTTCAGATAATTGATAATTTGTCCTCTGTATATTTTGAGAGTTGTTTGATAAGTTTCTAGTCTAGCATAGGAATTATCTGGTTATGGCAATAACAATAGTTTAAAGTCAATGTCTGATTTGCCCATGTTGATTTTGCATTATTTTTCAATGTATTCTTCTTGTAATTCAGTGAACTTTTTTTTTCAGCAATGTTCCAGATTCATTCATTCAGTTATGGTTTTGTAGCCAATTTCTTGGTGGTCCCAAAAAAAGGAGTGTGCAGCTACTGCCACCTCATCCTCCAACCTAATTTCCTTTTTAGACAAGTTGGTTTTTAGTATCAAGAAGAAGTGGAAATCAAATAGAGCTAAATCTTGCAAGTATGATGGGTGGAGGAAATAATATATAGCTGGCCTGATGAATTGCAACAGTTCATCGGGCTGGGTTTTTTATTAATTTATGTTTGTTTATTTTTTGACCGATGCCATATATAAGCCAAAAAAAATAAATAAATAAATCAGCCCGATAAGTTGTGTTGGCTACTTGGCATTCTTTGAAAGTGTTAATCAGCATGCTTCCATTGTTTTTATTGCAGTTTTGACTGATTTGTTAGTGAAGCCACTTTTAATTAACAGTTCCATATCTGGGCAGAAAGTTTACAGAATTTGCTTGATATGAGTAAAATGTTTTAAATCCAAGATGTGTCTGATTGTTTTGTACTTATTCATTTGAAATACTTGTAGCCTCTACTATTTCTCTAACAGATGCTCATCAGGCATCCATCATCATGTCATGAAATTTGATGTTTTGTGAAGTGTGGATGCCCACAGTAGGTATCTAGCAATAGCAACCACTGCTAAACCATCATCCAGAATTACCCAGCATCCAAAACAAACAGTGAAGTGAATATCCAATGCAAATGGATATCCTTGCTTGATACCCCTTTTTGTAAAGATTTTATTATGTCCCAATGTTATTTTTTTTTTCCATTTATGTAGGCTTTGATTTAAATGATCTAAAAAAAAGTGTTGTCAGTTTGAGCTACTTTGCATAAATGCATATAAAGGTTCAAATTATTGAGGTTAAAAAAAAAAATATATATATATATATATGCACCAAAACTACACCTAATAGAAACTTATTAAACAGCCTTTTTTTACATTTTAACATCATTGGTGCATTTACATTTTATTTTTTCATACAGATTTTAACTTTGCAAGATCCAAAAGAAGAAACTCAGGATGACAGACAAGGAAAGATGCTGTTGCATACTGAATACTCCCTTCTTTCTCTGCTGCATGATCAAGATGGAGTTGTCCATCATCATGGATTATTTAAGGTTAGGAAATAATGTTGTTAGTGTTTCAGTGGGAAACTTTGTACAGGTGACTCCCGCTTAACGCTGATAATTCGTTCCGGTAAAACAGAGCGCTTAGTCAATCCGTGCTAAGTGAGCACCGCATTCCCATAAGGTAACGTATGTATTTGTGAGTTGCGGTCGGTGCCATAGGATATTTCCTAATCAATAATAAACTGTAGCGAAAAGATGCACAAATGTCGATCAAAATATTTAATATTCAAATATTTGTACATATATGATATTCTGCATTACATACGTATATAATTATGTGGTAACTACTTACGCATCAAAAATAAACTTAAAATTCCAATTAAAATAATGAATTTAATTGATTTTAATTGATTTAATTTAATTGATGAATTTAATCATGAAAATGTGTCGATTTTGGGTTGAACTTTGGCACTCTTCCAAATAAACTAAAAGGGGTATTAATTTTAAATCTCCTGCAGCGTTACCCCCAACAATAAAGTCAACCGATCCTTCGCCACTTTGAAACCTGGCATGTTTTTTCTTTTTTCAATATGAAACTTCTTTTAGGCATTCGTTTACACAAAAGTTCTGCTTCATCTATGTTGAAAGCTTGTTGAGAAGTATAAAATATAATACCCCTCTTCAATAATTTTAACAAGTTCTTTTTTGACAGTTTCGGCTCCTTGATCTGCACTATCGACTTCTCCCTGGATTTGAAATCTATTCAACTAGCCCTTACCAGTTTTAAATGGTTCCACATTTTATTTTTTTTTTTTTTTTTAGGCGAGTTTTCTTCAGATCATCATATTAGCTAATCTCTCTTTTTTTTTTTTTTTTTTTAATATTTAACTTAACTGAATTCTGCATTGGAATATTATCTTCAATAAAATTAGTTAAAGTCTTTCCATTTCAATCCTAATAGCCGGCCTAGTCCTAGTTGCTTGCAGTGGAACAGCTATCTTTCCTGGTGCTAAAATGAATTCTTTATTTTTTTGTAATTGTTCTTACAGTTAAAGTTTCAAGTCCTAAATTATGGCACACATCTGCTTGTCGTTGACCAGAATCGATTCACTTCAAAATGTCTAATTTAATTTTCAAATTCAGTGTTTTTCTTACATTTATAGTCTTCGTACTGCGTCCAGACGTTGTTGCTTTTTCATTCTTATCTGCCATTATTAACTCTTCGCAAATGTAACTGCTGGTTGCATTAATTATGATACAATGTATGAGTAAACTGTCCGTTACGCACGGTGTCTAATACTGTACTGAGTGATGACTAGACTTCGGATAAATGCATATAACTCAAATATTACAAGAAATATACTTGATCATTTTTTAAAATGTTGATCTCGGAACTACATAACAAGTCACTGTACTGCAATTAAATTAGTGTGCGAGAAAATTTCACCGAGCATGGGAAAATTTCTCAAATCGGCGTGGGAAACGTTTTAATGCTGTTTTGCTATTCATTTTCAAGCTATCGACTCCATCAAATGAAACGATTTCGTTATATATGCCAAAAATGCAATCTGTAAAAGAGCGTTATAGTGATCTGTGACAGTGTTATAGTCAGATATGGGTTATAATATAAGAACAGTCTTATAGCAAATCAGCGTAAAGCAAACTGCATTATAACGGGGGCCTGCTGTATTTCCCCTTCTAATTCAGTGTTTCTGACAAATATGTGAGTAGTCACTCACTCTTGTTACTGCCACAAATTTGCCATTGTTTCATTCATTTGGTCTTTTTTAGGAGAGCAAAAAACAAAGCTGATAGAAAAAAATTTCAGAATATGTTTACAGTAATCAGAAGATAAATCATAGGTTGGAACCTGCTTAGAATGCCTTATGTAAAATCTGATTAAATTTTGGTGAAATGTGAAAAACAATTGCTAGAATTTTGCAGTATTTTCATTAGAAATTAGCAGTTTCCATCAGTTAGTTGATATGGGTAAGACACTGATCCTCATTGATCTTCCATTAACAATGGTAGAGGCTGCACTTCATTAGGTGTAAATTAAAAAGCCAATTTAAAAGCTTCATTTTAAATTCAGAAAAGGTATTTTAAGTAGCTCAAATAACTCATTTTAAATTTTTGGAAAAATTAACATCTGTTTTGCACAGTATTATTTTATCATAGTTAGTACTATACAGTAAACCCCCGCTATTCGCGGTATCTGTATTCACGGTTTCGCGTATTCGCGGTCGCTGATTTAATATAAAATGAAACCTAAAAAAAATGTGAATTTTAAGCGCCTTGAACATTTTCCGCCATAAAAATACATGGGCGTGGCTAAATTTATCTTTCCTGGTCAAAACAGCGCTCAGTGGGTTGGGGGGAGAGGGGTGACAAAATCACGAGCATGGATGTTTCTCGCTAATCCTTGTTCAGTATGTGTTATGCGCTTGTCAAGGAAGGTTTCGTCGTTTGCTTTTAATTTATATGCTTATAAATTGAATAAATTTATCAATTTATAAATTGATTTACTTACAAAAATGATAAATCTACTGTTTTTCAGTATAAACAGACTTTTTCGAGTGTGTTAATGGAAGAAAGTGACTTTATTGTGGACAAGTTCTTTTTAACCCGTACAAAAATATGGCTACGAATAACAAGGGAAATGTGAAAAGATCAAAGAAGGTGATGACATTAGCGAATAAAATTGAGTTATTGGATAAATTTTCTAACGGTGAAAGTATCTCCTCAGTGGCAAAACATTATAAAATCAATGAGTCAACGGTACGATCAATCAAGAAATCGGAAGAAAAAATCTGCCGTAGTGTCCGTGAAAATGCGCTAATTGCTTCAAAAATTTGCTCTGTAACTCGTGATGTTAAATTAGAAAAAATGGAAGAAGCTTTAAATTTGTGGATAGAAGACCGAACTCAAAATAAAATTCCGTTAAGTTCACTCATCATTCGTGAAAAGGCAAAACTCCTTTATCAACACTTTAGGAAACTGGTGATAGCACTGGCAGGATAAGTTTTTTAGTTAGCAAAAGCGCTGGTTTGAAATTTCTAATAAATATTAAATTTAATATTAAATTGTTTCCTATTTTCATTTCGATGCCATATGCTTGCATTTCACTATGTACTGTTTTTTTTTTTTTTTTTTTTTTGTTAGTTGTTGGCGCATCAGCTTCTATGGTCATATTGCACCTCCAAAGTTTTTGCATTTTACTGTGATCCAAGCCCGAGTCCGGAATCGAACCCGCGACCTTTGGGTTGCCAGGCAGGCACTTTACCTACCTGGCTAGCCCGGTCTGCACTATGTACTGTCTATGTACATAGTCATATTATGAAGGTACATATAATACATACATAGACAAAATTTTAGACTAGTTTTTCTTATATACAGTATTTCCTACTTTGGAACGGAACCCCTTTATTACTATTGGAGCCATAACTCAGTATTCGCGTTTTCGGTATTCGCGGAATTTCTCAGGAACGTAACCCCCGTGAATAGCGGGAGTTTACTGTATTGGTGGATGGAGCTGGCATTGAAAGTTATATTTAGAATATATTAGCATCTTGATTGACCAGCAGAGCTGAAACCAGTGGAGTGGGGAGGTGATGGATTAGAGAAAAATACTGATAATAGAAAAACATATTTTACTCTATAAAATACATATTAGATTGTACTATAGAACGTCCAGTGAAAATACACCATTCTTTGTTCGTAATAGTGAACTACAATTGTAGTACGAATGGCATCGATTTAATTGTATCTCATATAGCTACCTTCACAATGAGTTACCATGTATTGCACTACCTCAAATAAGTAACGCTTCACCAATGGAGAAGCCTATTGTTACTTATTCTCAGCAGATAACCCCCCACCCAGACAGCACCATTTCAAGGCTTATTGGCCTATTGTCAGTGGGAAAAACCATAATCGTAGTATGAATGGCATTGATTTAATTGTATCTCATATAACACCAGGGTACCTGCCCGCCCACCGACGATTTGCCAATAAGCTTTGAAATGGCATTGTCTAGGTGGTGGTTCCACTGAGAATAAGTAACAATGGTTTTCTCCATTGGTGAAGCGTTACTTATTCGGGGTATTGCAATACATGGTAACTCATGAAAGTAGTCACAATATGAGATACAATTAAATCGATGCCATTCATACTACGATTGTAGTTCACAATTGCAAACAAAGAATGGTGTATTTTCACTGAATGTTCTATAGTAAATTTCAAATTTGTAATGTATTATGCATTGTGTGCAAAGCATACATATACAGTCAAACTTGGTTATAACGAGCATTAAGGGACCGACAAAATTTCATCGCTATATAGTTCCCCATCTCTGCTATTGCAGAGATGGGGAACCAGTTGGGGTTTAATGGCCCCCTTGGGGCCATTAATAGCTCCTTATTCCAATCATTTACTTATTGCTGAAAAATATCCAAGCTTTCTTGTTTGCAGTGTAATCCACAGGAAGTTTCCTTGCATTTTTGAAACACTGAGGTTTCAACAATTTTCCAATAAGAAAGGGTTTTTTCATCAGTTATGTTTGCATATGAGCACCATCAATTGAGCCAGTGATTTTTTTTTTTTTTTTTCCACCTGCACATTTTTTCCCTTTGAATTTAAATGTATTGTCAGGTGTCAAGTTATAAAAAAATCTTGTTTTGCTGGCATTCTTAGACATCTTTATCATTGAAATATTTCCTGATTTCTGCCCAAACGTGGTCAATCCGTTCCTTTGCCATTATTGGATATGCAGATCTATATTTTCCACTTATTTTTTCATTAACGATGTTATGTCGGTTTTCAAATCAATCAGCCAACCGTTGTTACACACAGAATCGAAAGAGACTTTCTTTTGTTAGTAGACATGTTTCCGAAGGAAGGGTTAGTTTCTAACTGATTTAAAGAGCATTCGGTGACTTGTGAGCTGAACGTGACTCGGGACACTAAACTGCAGGTCTATGACTCACTTTGTTTTGGTCTCAGTCTGCTTCAAACTATTGTGCGGTCAGGTTGTATAGTGTTTCGGTGATTTCTGAATTGTGACTTTATTTATTAAAT
Organism: Mastigoproctus giganteus; assembly: GCF_048544385.1. Lineage (NCBI taxonomy): Eukaryota > Metazoa > Arthropoda > Arachnida > Uropygi > Thelyphonidae > Mastigoproctus > Mastigoproctus giganteus. The sequence goes on from NC_143582.1 coordinate 685,129, forward strand.
AATTTTGTAATCCTTACAATTTAAAATGGCATCAAGTAATAGAGGGGTTAAAAGAAAGCGTGTGAACTTAAATGTGGCACAGAAATTAGAGCTAATTGAGAAATTAGAACAAGGCATCTCAGTAGCATGTGTTTGTGAAATTTACAGCATAAAAAAATAAACTGTTTCTGATATCCGTAAATCAAAGGCCAAAATCAACCACCCACTGGCTGAAGGGAAACTTCCACACATTTATCCTGCAAGCATTCTTTCTCAACTTGAATATATGCCCTCTCATGTGTGTAGTCTCAGCATGTGGAGAAATGCCATGAACAACATTTAACTTACTCAATCCATTCAAGGATTTAAACATCTCAATGAGATCTCCCTGCAGGTGCCTAGCCCGAGATGCTGCAGTTTGCACAACTGAACCCTTTCTAGGTAAGAGCACCCCTTTTTGTTGTCTTCACCAGTCTAGTTGCTCCTCTCTGCACCCATTCCAACAGATCTGCATCCTTCCTAAAGTGAGGCCTCCAGACCTGTGTAGGCCGCCGTAGCCTAGTGGTCAGGCACGCAGGTGCATAAGTACATGTGCCTTAAGTGACCGGGGTTCAAGCCCGTGACTGCTGAATACGTTGCTGTTTTTTGTATTCTGTCTATCTTGTGAACTCCTCTGACTGTTTGGTCGTCCCGGAGTATAAACAGAAAATATATTTATTTTTTTCTCAAGATGCGGCCTAACCGTGGCCTTATACATTGTTTGGCTATAGTTAACCTGTTATCTACCGTAAGCATTCTATTAGAGAATTGAGAGAAAATCCCGGAAATTCATCTGTTGTTTCGAAGAAATAAGTCATCCACACTTTCATCTGTCTCTGTTTACATGGTAGGTGCAGTGGTCCCAAAATCAATTTAGCTGCTATGCAAGCAGCCTTACAGTGTTTAAGAGGAAATCCTTGAGTGCAGTGTCAAAAAGTGGAAGTGCTTAATTAGTGTAGATTGGGGCATTAAAAGGGGCTAAGAGAGGAACAGGTATCCTGTGTGTTCTCAAACACTCAGCCTAAAACACTGATGGATCCAATATCTCTCTATTACAGAAGATTTAGGAGAAGTCCGGTTGGCCTGCCTCCCTAAAATCCACTTAAGTGGCAATGAATGTGTAGAGTGGTTCTCTTCAAGACGCCTGGCTGGCGTGAAGAGGAAAAGATAAACCCTCCAGCATATGACAGCCCAACAAAATAATGGCCCTCAGTCCCCAGCAGCTTTCACTCCCCCTCTTACGGCAGCGAGAGGATCAGAGTGGAAGCAGAGAGTGCTAAGAATCTCTGGATACGACCAGGCTGCCATGCACGGAAACTGAACTTGGCCTGTTATAACGTAAGATCACTCATCAGTGAAGACAGGATATTAGAGCTGGAAAAGGAATTAGAAAATGTGAATTAGAATATCATCGGTTTGGCTGAAACAAGAAGAAGAAATGAATCACTTATAAGTTTATCAAATGGAAATCTGCTGTACACCAATGGAAACAGTAAAAGGTGTGAAGGTGGAGTTGGGTTTCTGGTCCATAAAGATTTTAAAAACAACATTTTGGAATTCAAACGTACATCACCAAGGGTGTCAAGACAAATACTCAAGATTTCTAAGAGGTACAAGCTAAAGGTTATAATTATTTATGCACCAACATCGAGCCATGATGATGGAGAGGTTGAAGAAATGTACACCGAAATTGAGAGTCTTCTACATGAGCAGAAAACCCACTACACTATTATTATGGGGGACTTCAATGCTAAGGTTGGAAAAAGACAAAACAGCGCAGAAAGGGGAACTATAGGAAATTTTGGAATTGGTGAAAAAATTAAAGAGGTGAAAGACTTGTGGAATTGGCAGAATCTCAAGGACTGTCAGTAATGAACACTTTTTTTCAAGAAAAGGGTGAACAGAAAGTGCACATGGAAGAGTCCAAATGGATTAGCAACTAACGAAATCGACTTCATCCTCACTAACAGAAGATATATTGTGAATGATGTTACCGTCCTGAATAAGGTAAACGTTGGAAGTGATCACAGAATGGTAAGATGTACACTTGATATAGATGTAGGAAAGGAAAGGAAAAAACTGACTCGAGTGAATAACACAAAGGTCTTTGAGATAACAGAGGAGGAGAAAAAGCAGTATGTACTGGAACTTAAGAACAAGTTTGAGCTTCTGCAGACTGCTCAGGACCAAGATATCGACGAGGAATACTACAACTTTCTGAAAGTGATAAAGCCCAAGAAACCTATAGGGAAAAAGAAATCCAAAGAAGAAAAAAATAGTCAAGAAACACTTGTCGTGATGAACCGAAGACGACAAATGAAGAGCAAGAAAAACACTGACAGGGAGAAAATTGAGTATACTGAGTTATGCAAAGCCATTAGAAAGAGACTCAGAGAGGACATAAGAAGATTTAACACAAGAAAAGTAGAACCAGCATTAAGGGAAAACAAAGGATTTAAATCAGCAGCCATGAGCAGTAATACAGAAAGACAAATGATACTGAAACTGAAGAATAGCGATGGTGTACTTATAAACAGCAGAGAAGGCATAATTCAAAAACAGAAGACTACTATAGAGAATTATACAAAAATGATGCCAGCAGTGGGGAAGATGGATTGCAAAGTAGCAACACATACGACATACCTGATATTCTTCCTGATGGGGTAGAACATGCATTGAAGAAAATGAAGAATCAGAAAGCCCTGGGGGAAGATGAAGTTACTGTAGAGTTGTTAAAATTGGGAGGAAGAGACATAACACAAAAAATAGCAAAGCTCTTCACAAAGTGCTTTAGAAAAGGTGTGACGCCTAAGCAGTGGAATAATGCAATCATAATTTTGCTGCATAAAAAAGGAGATAAATCAAAAATTGGAAATTATTAGCATTCAGCATCCATTTAGCATTAGTAGAGGCATATGATGCAAGAAAGCAAGCTTATGCAGCATCAGCCAAAAAAAAAAAAAAAAACCCTTCCACTTCACCCCTCCATTCGTTCGAAATACCTGTCCAGCTGAGCCTTAAATTTATTTAGGCTATCAACTTCCATAACAAGGGATGGAAGTCTGTTCCACCAACCAACTACCCGCTGGCTAAAGGCAAATTTCCGCACATCTATCCTACATCTGTCTTTCCTCAATTTGAATTTATGCCCTCTCAGGTGATTATTCTGAGCAAGAGGAAGAATCCCATCAGCATTGAGCATGCTCAAACCATTCAAGGCTTTATACACCTCTATCAGATCACCTCGCCGGTGCCTAGTCTCCAGACACTCTAATTTGCAAAACTTAAGCCTTTCTTCGAAATAGCAACGCTTCATTCCGTTCACTAACCTTGTTGCCCTTCTCTGTACTCGTTCCAGCAGCTCTACATCCTTCTTGAAATGAAGTCTCCAGACCTGTATACAGTGCTCAAGGTGCGGCCTGACCATTGTTCTTATACAAGGGAATAATCACCTCCCTATCCCTGCTAGAAAAATTTCCAGTATATCATTGATAAGACACCATGAGCTACTCTTGCAGCCCATCTGCACTGCTCAGAGAACTTCATATCTGCCTGCACAATTACCTCCAGGTCCTTTTCATTCTCTACCACTGTCAATGAAGTACCACAGAGTTGATATGTTGCTCTGGGGTTGCTGTTTCCCATATGTAGTACTTTACATTTGTCAATGTTAAACTTCATTTGCCACCTCTCAGCCCATCTGCTCAACCTTTCCAGATCCTGTTGCAGCAGCATAGCGTCAGTAGCATCCTTAACAACCCTGCCAACCTTTGTATCGTCTGCAAACTTTGACATTAAGCTTGATATACTATCATCAATATTATTTATAAATACAGAAAACAACAATGGACCCAACACTGAACCCTGAGGGACTCCACTAATAACATTAGTCCACGATGAGCAGTGTCCATTAATTACCACTCTGTCTTCTGCCACCCAACCATCCCTATATCCATAGCAACAATTTGCCACCAATGCCACACTGCTCCAATTTGTGCAGCAGTCTTCCATGTGAAACAGTATCAAAAGCCTTTCTAAGATCGAATATATAATATCAAAGTTATTCCCTGCATCCAATTCTTTTGTGACTACATCATAGTATCCAATCAAATTGGTCAGTCAAGACCTTCCCTTAACAAAATCATGCTGTGTCTGAGCTATAACTGAATTCTTGTCAAGATGATCCTTCATTGCTTTTTTAACCAGTGCTTCCATTAATTTTCCTGGAACAGAAGTTAAACTCACAGGTCTATAATTACTTGTGTCAGCCTTTGATCCTCCTTTGTGAATTGGGGTTACATTTGCACATCTCCAGTCTGTGGGTACCTCCCCTGAGTCCAAGGAAGCTCTCATAATTATGGCTAACGGATTGCTTACTTCCTTTGCTGCTTCCTTTAATATAACTGGATAGATCCCATCCACCCCAGGTGTCTTTTTTGTATTTATCTTCAACAATTTCTCCTCCACTTTACTCTCAATTATTACAAGATCATCTAGCTCACTGCCAGTGTTTACTTCATCTATGGCATTCCCCTTCCTGAATAACTCCTCGTGTGAATGTAGATGCAAAATATTGATTTTGTTTGTTAGCTACCTGAGCAGGATCGTGTACAGTTGAACCATCAATATCAAGTGGACCAATCTGATTCATCCCCTTCCTTCTAGAGTTTACATAAGTAAAGAACTCCTTGCTGTTTTTTTTTACATCCCTTGCCAAAGATTTCTCGTAATCTGCCTTCGCCTGCCTAACCTCCTTTGTAACTTGGTTACAGATCAACTTATATCTATCATAGGCTTCTGTGTCACATGTTAATTTATATGTATCCCATGCATTTTTCTTCTCTGCCATATGTCTCCTTTGTTATAGACCAATTAGCTTGTTATCCCACATCTACAAGTTGTTCACAAGGGTAATTACTAACAGATTAGAAAGAATACGTGATGAGAATCAACCGAAAGAGCAAGCTGGCTTTAGGACTGGATTCTCAACTATGGATCACCTTCATGTAATATCACAGCTAATTGAGAAAGCAAATGAATATAAAACACCATTATGCCTGGCATTTGTGGATTACGAAAAGGCATTTGACTCCATACAGCATAAGGCAATGTTTCGGGCACTGGAAAGACAAGGCATAGATACCCCATATATTATGATTTTGAAGAAAATATATGAGAGTGCTACCTCCTTTATTAGACTAGACAAAGACAGTAGGAAATTCAAAATTGAGAAAGAAGTTCGTCAAGGAGACACAATATCTCCGAAGCTGTTTATTGCTGCCCTAGAGGAAGCTTTCAGAAGACTAGACTGGTCGCAGAAAGGAGTCAATGTGAACGGAGAGTACCTAAACCATTTATGATTTGCAGATGATATTGTGGTCATAAGCCACGATCCCAAAGAATTAGAGGAAAATCTTAATCAGTTATGTACAGTTAGTAAAGATTTTGGACTAAAGATGAATATGGCTAAAACAAAAGTAATGATGAACAAGTATGCCACAGAAAGGGAAATAATGATTGAAGGAGCAGTAATTGAAAAGGTGGAGTCATATACTTATCTGGGACAAGTTATTAGCTGTAATAATGATAAATGGCTGGAAGTCAAGAGAAGAATAAATTTTGGATGGATAGCATTTAGGAAATATAGTCACATACTGAAGAGCAATATCCCAGTTTGTCTGAAATGTAAAATAATGAACCAATGTATACTCCCCACCATGACTTATGGAAGTGAAACTTGGGCACTCACCAAAAGAATGGAAGAGAAGCTGAGAACTACACAGCGAAGAATGGAACGAATTATATTGGGAATCAGACTGTTAGATAAGAAGAGAAACACATGGATTAGGCAGCAAACTCAAGTAAAGGACATTCTTATCAAAACTAAAGAACTAAAATGGTCTTGGGCAGGACACATAGCTCGAAGACATGACAGATGGACTAAGAAAATAACAGAATGGTATCCCAGAGGAGCTAGAAGAAAACCTGGAAGACAAAGGCAGAGATGGATAGATGAAATTCATGAGTTTGTGGGTAGTAAATGGATGGCCAGTGCTCAAAATAGAAGGAACTGGAAAGTTGCTGGAGAGCCCTTCATCCTGCAGTGGATTGAAAATGGCTGATGATGATTGATGATGGGGCATTAAAAAAAAAATTGCTTTTAAATTTGTTGTTCCTGCCAGGAGTGTGTTAACCATTCTGAAATTCGATTTCCAAACTATTTGCATCATATGCCTCTACTAATGCTTATTTGTATTATTATAGATGAGAACAAGGTAGCAATAGAATTTTTGCTGCCTAATGTTTATTTTATCTGCAGATTCTTAATGCAGGAATTATCACTGCTGATAATCAGATCAAGAGTATTTCTCTCTCTTGTTGCCTCTTTAACATGTTGTACAAATCTTGCTAGTGCATGGGTGACCAATCAACAAATTCCAGTCAACATCTGGAAAGTTAAAATCACCCATTATAGGCCCACTCTATTGCTCTGTATAGTTGTAGTAGTAGTAAGTAGTAATAGAGGCATGTGATGCAAGAAAGCAAGCGTATGAGCTTTGTAGCATCAGCCAAAAAAAAAAAAATGTTGTTAACTTATCACAGTCATTAGGCATATAATCTTATCACAGTCATTAGGCATATAATAATATTTAAAGGTGATATAGTTGTACACGTTGGCACTAATAATATTAAGAGTAGGAGACCGGCAGAATTACTTAACAAGTACAGGTCACTGTTGAACAAAAGCCGAGAATTAGAGTTGAATTTGAAAGTGTCTGCAATTCTGCCCAGACACGATAGGAGGGAGTATATGATGAGAGCCTTGTCGATCAATTCGGCCCTGGAAAGATTGTGCAAGGCTCAAGGGGTAGAATTTTTTTCAGCCTGGACTGTACTTGTTAACAGGAGAGATTGCTTCTACAGGGATGGGATACACTTAAATAGAAAGGGTGCAAGAATATTTGCTGATGCTGTCGAGGCAGTGTTAGGTGGGTCGGAAAACTGCTAGCTTGGGGGGAGACAAAGACCAATAGATTGACAGTAGCCACTGGCAGAGGTGAAAGAGATTCTTGCACTGCTTCTATTAGAATGAGCAGAAGCCTGAAAAACAAGATTCATGGTATTTCAGAGACTGCTGGGAGCCATTGCGGTACAAGTAAACACATGGGTTGTGTTAGGGTAGCTAAGAATAGAAACAGGTGCAGGTATACTTGCGTGTACACCAATGCTAGGAGTTTAGTAAATAAATTTGATGAATTTGAGGTATTGCTCAAAACATCAAAGGCAGATATTGTTGGGATATCAGAGACGTGGCGTCACACAGATATAAGGGATGCAGAACTGCAATTTGGGGAGTACAACGTCTACAGAAAGGATAGACAGGATAGGAAGGGGGGAGGGGTTATGCTATTAGTTAAGAAACACATAAAAACCAAGGAAGTGAAGCCAGTTGACATCGCTGGACAGTGCAGTGTTGAGTCAGTTTGGTGTGACATAAGCATTGGGAGATCAAAATTGAGAGTAGGAGTGTGCTATAGGCCTAATGACTCTGATGAGTATAATAAGGAACTGTACAGGGAAATAGAGTAGGCCAGTAAATCAGAGAGTCTTATAATGGGAGATTTTAATTTCCCAGATATTGACTTGAATTTGGGGGCTGGTTACTCACACACTAGCAGGGCTTTTGTGGATTTATTGGATGATTGTTTTCTACATCAGCATGTTCGGGAGGCAACTAGAGGGAGTAATACTCTTGATTTGATTATCAGCAGTGATTCTTCATGCATTAAGAATCTGCAGATAAATGAACCACTAGGTGGCAGTGATCACAGTGTGCTGAAGTGGGATTTACTGAAAGAGGTAACTACCATTAGGGGTAAAGGGAAGGGTTATTGCTTCCGGAAAGGCGACTACAATGGACTGAGACAGTATTTAAATTCTATACAGAGGGACCAACTGATGATGTTACCAACAGCAAATTCAAAATGGGAAGCATTCAAAGAACTTATCTTGGAAGCTACTAGGCTTTACATACCAACTAAGAAATATTGGTCAAGGTTTAGGCCAAAATGGATGTCAGATGAACTAATGAGGCATATGGCAGAGAAGAAAAATGCATGGGATACTTACAAGTTAACACATGACACAGAAGCCTATGATAGATACAAGTTGATATGCAACCATGTTACAAAGGAGGTTAGGCAGGCGAAGGCAGATTACGAGAAATCCTTGGCAAGGGATGCAAAGAAAAACAGCAAAGAGTTCTTTACTTATGTAAACTCTAGAAGGAAGGGGATGAATCAGATTGGTCCACTTGATATTGATGGGTCAACTGTTGATGATCCTGCTCAGGTAGCTAACAAACTAAATGAATATTTTGCATCGACATTCACACATGAAGAGTTATTCAGCAAGGGGAATGCCAGAGGTGTATTCAACTCTAGCAGTAAGCTACAGAATCTTGAAATAACTGGGAGTAAAGTGGAGGAGAAACTGTTGAAGATAAACACAAGAAAGGCACCCGGGGTGGATGGGATCTATCCAGTTATATTAAAGGAGGCAGCAAAGGAAGTAAGCAAACCCTTAGCCATAATTATGAGAGCTTCCTTGGACTCAGGGGAGGTACCCATAGACTGGAAATGTGCAAATGTGACCCCAATTCACAAAGGAGGATCAAAGGCTGACACAAGTAATTATAGACCTGTGAGCTTAACTTCTGTTCCAGGAAAATTAATGGAGGCACTGGTTAAAGAAGCACTGCAGGATCATTTAGACAAGACTTCAGTTATAGCTCAGACACAGCATGGTTTTGTTAAGGGGAAGTCTTGCCTGACCTACTTGATTGGATACTATGATGCAGTCACAAAAGAACTGGATGCAGGGAATAACTTTGATATTATATACTTGGATCTTAGAAAGGCTTTTGATACTGTTGCACATGGAAGACTGCTACACAAATTGGAGCAGTGTGACATTGGAGGCAAATTGCTGCTATGGATAAAGGGGTGGTTGAGGGGGAGAAGACAGAGAGTGGTAATCAATGGACACTGCTCATCGTGGACTAATGTTATTAGTGGAGTCCCTCAGGGCTCAGTGTTGGGTCCATTATTGTTTTCTGTATTTATAAATGATATTGATGATGGTATATCAAGCTTAATGTCCAAGTTTGCAGATGATACAAAGGTTGGCAGGGTTGTCAAGGACACTACTGACACTATGCTGCTGCAACAGGATCTGGAAAGGTTGAGCAGGTGGGCTGAGAGGTGGCAAATGAAGTTTAACATTGACAAATGTAAAGTACTACACATGGGAAACAGCAACCCCAGAGCAACGTATCAACTCTGTGGTACTACACTGACAGTGGAAGAGAATGAAAGGGACTTGGGGGTGATTGTGCAGGCAGATATGAAGTTCTTTGAGCAGTGCAGATGGGCTGCAAGAGTAGCTCATGGAGTATTGTCAATGATATACAGGAATTTTTCCAGCAGGGATAAGGAGGTGATTATTCCATTGTATAAGGCAATGGTCAGGCCACACCTAGAGTACTGTATACAGGTCTGGAGGCCTCATTTCAAGAAGGATGTAGAGCTGCTGGAACAAGTACAGAGAAGGGCAACAAGATTAGTGAATGGAACAAAGGGGTGCTCTTACGAAGAAAGGCTTAAGTTTTGCAAATTACAGTGTCTGGAGACTAGGCACCAGCGAGGTGATCTGATAGAGGTGTATAAAGCCTTGAATGGTTTAAGCATGCTCAATGCTGATGGGATTCTTCCTCTAGCTCAGAAAAATCACCTGAGAGGGCATAAATTCAAATTGAGAAAAGACAGATGTAAGATAGACGTGTGGAAATTTGCCTTTAGCCAGCGGGTGGTTGGTTGGTGGAACAGACTGCCATCCCTTGTGGTGGAGGTTGATAGCCTAAATAAGTTTAAGGCTCAGCTGGACAGGTATTTCGAACGAACAGAGGGGGGAAGTGGAAGTGGTTATTTTTTATTTATTTATTTATTTTTTTTTTTTTTTTGGCTGATGCTGCATAAGCTTGCTTTCTTGCATCAAATGCCTCTTCTAATGCTAATCTACTCCTACTTTCATTTTTGTTTTCCTTATGTCACAGCAAACTGACTCAACAGTGCACTGACCAGCCATGTCAACTGGATGCACTGCCTTTCATTTAATATGCCCTGTCCCTGTACTCCCTGTCCCTGTCCTCCTGTCTGTTCTGTAGACATTATACTCCCCATATTCAAATTCTGTATGCCTTATATCTGAGTGACACGACGTCACCTGATATCCCAACAATGTCCGCATTTGATGATCATCAAATGCATTAAATAAATTCATAAAATTTGTTTTCTTTGCTCCTAGCATTGGTGTATAGGCATGTGTGCAAATACATGCACATGTTCTTAATCTTAGTTATCCTAACGCTTGTGTATTTATTTGTTCAATGATGACTTACAGCAGGCCTCGAAATCCCCAGCACCTTGCAAGTTATTGCAGTGTGAAGGGTTTAATAAGAGATTTGACTTTGTAATAAATCAACATTCATTTATTCAAACTCACTTTCAAAAATAAATTGACTTTTTAATTAAATTGTGTTACCTTTTATCACTCTGTAGCTACCCCCCACCCTATTTGTTTTTTTTTTTTAACTTTATATATATACATATATACTGGTGGTCAAAGAAAGCACATCACCTAGGAATTTCACATTTCTAACCCTTTTTCGCGATGGTATTAATTACTAGCATCACAAATAGAAAATATAAAAAAAAAGATATTTATTAATAGTTAAGGCAAAGCTAAGTAATATTTGACAAGTGCTCTCAAAATATTCCAAAATGAGCATTTGCAACCTTTATTCAACAGTTTGTTAAACATGACAGTTATGGCTGAAATGTTATCAGAAGCCCTCAATTTGTTTCAGTTTATCATTTTAAGGGGAAAACAAAATGAAAAGTTCACCAGTGCAAACTAATATTTAGTTGAACCGCTTCTTGCCCTGGTGACAGCAGTACACCATTGAGGCATTGACAAGATCAATTTCTGAAGATAATCAACTGATAGTTTGTTGTTCCAAACACGAATTATGGCTTCCTGAAGTTCACGAAGGGTCTTTGGTTTCTTTTTGGCAACTACAAATTCCATGCGATGCCAACAGTTCTCTATAGGATTCGGGTCTTGGCTGTTCCTGGCCAGCTAACAGTTGTAATAGACTGTTCTTCCAACCATTTTTTCATCTGTATCAAATGTTAGCACATTACTATCGAACCTCTAATGCAGAAATGAAACTAAAGTAACTACAGAAGTGCCTACCTACACTTTTTGTCCGATGACAAGGAGCAGAGTCGTCCTGAAAGATGCAGTTACTTGGCAGGTTGAAATGGTCTCTAATGGTTGGCAGCAATTTGCCTTCCAATATAGCCAGGTATCCATTGGCATTTACAGAACCTTTTATAAACTGCAGGTGATCTACTCCGTGATACGAAATGTACTTCCATATCATTTGGCTTGTAAGGAATTTCACTGTAGACACCATACAGTCTGGATAGTATTCTTCACCACGTCTGCGGCAAATCGTTTGTCTCCCATCAGAGCCATGCAAGTTGAATTTCTTCTCATCCGAGAAAATAACTGACTTCCACTGCTCGGGGCTCATTTGACATGCTCATTACACCAAATTAATCGGGCCTTTTTCATTTTTTGTGTAAGGAGGGGCTTCTTCTTAGGACGATGGGCTACAAGTCCATTTTTGAAGAGGCATCTTCTGACTGTTACTGCACTTGCTACCACTCCTGTATGTTCTTCCCATTCTCTTTTCAGCTCAGAAGAAGAAGATTTACGGTTTTTAAGGCATAAGCACTTCAAAGCGCGGTCCTGTTTGGCGTAGAGACTTGTTTGCATTCACTTTCTTTTTTCCTATCAGAAGAACCAGTATTCTTGAGTTGGGAAAGAAATCTACTCGCTGTCAACTGATTACAAGACACTCTATAAGTAATCAACCAGTGTGTGGTTGATTGCTGAAACAAACTTCCATCTGTTGTTATAGAAGTTGATAGCTTAAATAGATTCAAGGCAGAACTAGACAAACATTTGGAGCAAGTGGATGGGTGGAATTAGAAGATTTGTTGGGTTTTTTTTTTTTGGCTGATGCTATATAAGCTTGCTTTCTTGCATCATGTGCCTTTGCTAATAATAATAATAATATGACGGGAAGAACATCCCTCCTCATGCAAAGCAACAATAGCACTCTTTGTTTGTGGCGTCAACTGCACGTAACTCGTCATCCTGACACAAGCAAGCAAGGAATGACTGCAACTCTTGGAGAACGTGCTTATATAGCTAATGCAATATTACTTCATCACCTATGCCTGTTGGTCTTATCTGATGCAATCTGTAAGAAATATTGCCGTATACTTACATTACTCAGAACCACAATTACAATTTTAAGGGGTGATGCACTTTCTTTGAACACCAGTGTATAGTTGCACATTTATTGTTCTGTAAGTTTAAATTGATCTATCAAGTTCTTCTGTAAGTTTATGGTCATCATCTTTTAAGCCTGGCTTTAATCCCTTTGAAAATTAAATGTCATTTTCGTAATGGAATATATTTTTTATATTTTAATTAATTATCTCATCATAAGTCTGAAGTTTCAAATTTTGCTCACACACTGAACCTCTGATTAGTTTACATTTGAAGAACATAGCTTTATCTGAAGGTTTTCTACTACTATTGGCTGTGCAATCTAACATGATAACAGCAGATAATTGAAAAGTTTTGATGTAAAGTTTCCAGTACCAGAAACACATTTTCCTCTTAGGTGCAGGTCTTTTACAATATAAATGAATATATAAGTAATCTTCTCTGAAAATTTTTGATGATTACTTTTATGTTGTTACCATCTACGCTAGTTAATTTGGAGATTATAGCACTAGGTGAGGCATATGATGCAAGAAAGCAAGACTTATACAGCATCAGCCAAAACAAAAAAAAAAAACCTTCTCATTTCACCTATTCGATCATTCCAAATGTTTGTCTAGTTCAGCCTTAAATTTAGTTAAGCTGTCAACTTCCATAACAGTCTGTTCCAGCAATCAACTACTTGTTGGGTAAAGGCAAACTGCCGCACATCTATTCTACAACTTTCATTCCTCAATTTGAACCTATGTCCCTCAGGTTCTAAATCTGAGCAAGTTGTAGTATCCCATCAGCATTGAGCCTGCTCAAACCATTCAAGCCCTTATACACCTCAGTCAGATCAACTGGTAGGTGCCTAGTCTCCAGATGCTGCTACTTGCGGAACTTAAGCCAATCTCTTGGTAAGAGTACCTATTTGTTCCTCTCACCAATCTTGTTGCCCTTCTCAGTACTCTTTCAGGCAACTCTACATTCTTTCTACAATGTGACTTCCTAACCTGTACTGAAGGTGTGGCCTTCAGTACAGGTTAGGAACACTTCTCTGAGCAGTGAAGACAGTATGGCAGAGCAGGTCACAGAGTTCTTCATAACTGACTGCACAATTATCCCCAGGTCTTTTTCATTCTCCACCTCCCTTGAGTGTAGTACCACACAGTTAGTACATTTCTCTTGGATTACTGCTACCCGTATGCAGTACTTTGTATTTGTCAGTGTTAAACTTCAGCGGCCACTTCTCAGCCCATCTGCCTAGCTTTTCTAGATCATGTTGCAATAGCATACTGTCTTTACTGTCATTAACAACCTAGCCAACCTTTGTGTCATCTGCAAACTTGGACATTAAGCCTGATATACCTTCATCGATATCATTGATAAATACACAAAACACAATGGGCCCAGCGCTGAACCCTGGGGGACTCCACTAATAATGTTAGTCTACGTAGAGCAGTGTCCATTTATTACCACTCTCTGCAGTCTCCCACTGAACCATCCCTTTATCCATTGCAGCAACTAGTCCTTAATGACATACAGCTACAATTTGTACAGCAGTCTTCTATGTGCAACAGCATCAAAAGTTTTTGTGAAATCCAAGTATATGACATCAAAATTATTTTTTGCATCCAGTTCCTTTGTGACCACATCGTAGTATCCAATAAAATTGGTCAGACGAGACTTCCCCTTAACAAACCCATGCAGTGTCTGAACTACAGTCTCGTCTAGGCGATCCTGCATTACTTCTTTAACCAGTGACTCCATTATTTTCTCCAGAACAGAAATTAAACTAACAGATCTATAATTATTTGCGTCATTCTTTTAACCCCCTTTGTGAATTGGGGATACACTTGGACATTTCCAGTTCATGGGGACTTCCCCTGAATCTAGGGATGCTCTCATAATTATGGGTAAGGATTTGCTTACTTCCCCCGCTGCTTCCTTTAATATAACTGGATAGATTCCATCTTTCCCCGGTGCCTTTTTTATTAAATTAAATTAAATTTTCTGTTTATTCTCCAGCACTACAACCAAGTCAGTAGAGTTTACAATAAATCGTCAATACAAATATTTATCGTATTTAGTAGTCACGGTCTTGAACCCCGGTCCACTCAAGGAACGCGTGCTATGCACCCTCGCTCCTGACCACTCGGCTACGTCATGTTTAACTTCAACAATTTATACTCCACTTTGTTCTCCGTTATTACAGAATTCCTCAGGTGTGAACTTAGATGCAAAATACTCGTTCAGTTTGTTGGCTATCTGAGCAGGATCATCAACAGTCTAACCACCAACATCAAGTGGACCAATCTGATTCATCCCCTTCCTTCTAGAGTTTATATAACTAAAGAATTTATTGCTATTTTTCTTAGCATCCTTTGCCAAAGATTTCTCGTAATCTGCCTTCACTTCCCTAACCTCCTTTGTGACTTGATTACAGACTAGCTTATATCTGCCATAGGCTTCTGTGTCACCTGATAATTTATATGCATCCCATGCATTTTATTCTCTGCCACGAGTCTCGTCAGTTAATCTGATATCCATTTATGTGAATGGATGTCAGATGAACTTGGTATGGAAAGTCTACTAGCTTCCAATATTAATTCCTTGAAGTCTTCCCATTTATAATTTACTGTTTTTAACATCATCAGTTGATCCCACTGTATAGAATTTAAAAACTGTCTGTGACCACTGTAGTCACCTATACAAAAACCCTTTGCTTTACCCTTGATGATAGTTACATCTTTAAGTAAATCCCAGATCAGTACACTGTGATCACTGTCACTTAATAGTTCCTTTAGCTGCAAATTCTTAATACATGAATAATCACTTCCGATAATCAGATCAAGAGTATTACTTTTGATCTGATTACAAGCGTATTAGTGTGTGAGTGACTAAACCACAAGTTCCAGTCAATATGGGGAAAGTTAAAATTCCCCATTACAAGATATTCTGATTTACTGGCATACTATTTCTCTGCACATTTGTTTGTTGTACTCATCAGTCAATATGCCTATAACACACTCCTGCTCTAATTCTCTTGTTTTCTTTTTCCCAGTGTGTGTCACACCAAACTGACACAATATTGCACTGTCCACCCATGTCAACTGGATGCACTTCCTTAGATTTTGTTGTTTCTTAACTAACAGCATAACCCATCTATTTTTCCTATCCTTTCTATACACATTGTACTTCCCAAATTTCAATTCTGCACTACTTATACCTGTGTGACACAATGTCTCCGATATCCCAACAATATCTGCCTTTGATGTCTTGACCAGCACTTCAAATTCATTTAATTTATTTACTATACGTCTAGCATTGGTGTACATGCATGTATACATGCACCTTTTCTTAATCTTAGTTACCCTAACACAGCCCGTGTATTCATTTTTTCCGTGTTGACTTCCACCATTCTCTGAAAATCCCAGCACCTACCGTCCATTTTAATAGAAGCAGTGCAAGAATTACTTTCACTCTTGCCTGCGGCTACTGTTCTTTTAGTCTGTGAATCTCCCCCTCCAAACTAGCAGGTTTCTGACCAACTTAACACTGCCTCGATAGCATCAGCAAATATTCTTGCACCCTTTCTATTTAAGTGTAACCCATCCCTGTAGAAGCAGTCTCTCCTGTTAGCAAGCACAGATCACGCTGAAAAAATTCTACCCTACGAGCCTTGCACAATCTCTACAGTGCAGAATTGATTCACAAGGCTCTCATCATATACTCCCTCCTATCGTGTCTGGGCAGAATTGCAAACACTTAAATTTAACTCTTAACTCCTGATTTTTTTTCAACATTGACCTGTATTTGTTTAGTAAATCTTCAGATATCAACAAATTGCTCATTAATTTTGGGGTTACAACAAAAAAAGTTGCTCACCAGTGGTGTAGAGAACAGTCAGCTGAATTCTCTGTCAAAATAGTGCATATATTTCAATTTTTTTCACTTCTGTGTAAAATAACATGTTCTCATGGTTTCAATGCAGAAACTGTTGATTTTGTTTGAACCTGTTGAAATGTGTTTATCTTATCAAAACTTTGTCATTAAACAAAAGAAAGATGCAGTGTTTATATTTTATGATTCCAAAATTGTTATTGCTTTGCATAGAGAAGCCGTGGTAAGATATACACAACCAATAACTCAAATTTCACCTTTAATTCAAGAAATGTTTTCCCATTATTCTTCTTTTTTCATTTCTCTTTTTGTTAATATGTTAAAAACATATTTTGCTTTTTGTTAAAAACATGGCATATAGCCATGTTTTTAATTTTAATGAATGATGTAAATTTTTTCTGCTTATATCTGGTATTTGTATTATTTTAGGATGAAGCATGGGAAGAAAAAGAACTTCTTTCGGGTGATTTGGTGTACACTGGAAAAGCAAAGAAGCGATTGTGCTTGGTCTTAGACTGTCTTTGTGCTCATGATTTTAATATTAAAACTGCTGATCTTGTTAATCTGCAACACTTTGTCATCAAAGAAAAGAAGCTTCCAGAGAAAGATGCAATGTTTATATTTTATGATGTTGTTAGAATTGTTAGTGCTTTGCATAGGGTAGGTGTGGTTTTTTATTTCAATAATAATGTTTGAACATAATTTAGAGGATGAATAGAAATAGGCATTATTTCTAAAAAGGGAGACAGTCCTCAGTGTTTAAATTAACTGTTTTTGATATTACTAACCCTAACTACTGTAATTATATAGGCAGGGAAACAAAGATCACACACGTTTTTGCCACACGTGCATAAATGACCATCAAACATAGAACAAAGCATATAGTCGACTGTAGATTCCATCTCGAAGTTACATGTGAACTGGTTCCCCTGTAACGTGACTGAATTTGAAAGTGTCTGCAATTCTGCCCAGACACGATAGGAGGGAGTATTGTCAATCAATTCGGCCCTGGAGGTATTGTGCAAGGCTCGATGGGTAGAATTTTCCTTGCCTGGTCTCTGCTTGTTAACAGGAGAGACTATTTATACAGGGATGGCATACACTTAAATAGAAAGGGTGAAGAATATTTGCTGATGCTATCGAGGCAGTGTTAGGCGGGTCAGAAACCTGCTAGCTTGGAGGGGGATGCACGGACTAATAGATTAAGTGTAGCAGCTGGCAGAGGTGAAAGAGATTCTTGCACCGCTTCTATTGAAATGAGCAGCAGCCTGGAAAACAAGGTGCAAATTATTTCAGAGACTGTTGGGAGTCATTGCGATACAAGTAAACACATGGGTTTTGTTAGGGTAGCTAAGAATAGGAACAGGTGCATGGCGTGTACACCAATGCTAGGAATTTGGTAAATAAATTTGATGAATTTCAGGTGTTGGTCAAAACATCAAAGGCAGATATTGTTAGATATCAGAGACGTGTTGTCACACAGATATAAGGAAGGTAGAACTGAATTATGGTGTGTATAGGAAGGATAGACAGGATAGGAAGGGAGGAGGGGTTATACTATTAGTTAATAAACACACAAAATCCAAGGAACAGTAGCCAGTCGACATAGCTGGACAGTGCAGTGTTGAGTCAGTTTGGTGTTTGGGTATCAAAATTGACAGTAGGAGTGTGTTAAAGGCCAAGTGACTGATGAGTATAACAGAAAACTGTACAGGAAAATAGAGTTGACCAATAAATCAGAGAGTCTTATAATGGAGGATTTTAATTTCCCAGATATTGACTGGAATTTGTGGGTTGGTCACTCACACACTGGCAAGACTTTTGTGGATTTATTCGATGATTGTTTTCTACCTCAGCATGTTTGGGAGACAACTAGAGGGAGTAATACTCTTGATCTGATTATCAGTAGTGATTCTTCATGCATCAAGAATCTGCAGATAAAGGAACCACTAGGGGGCAGTGATCACAGTGTGCTCAATCAGGACTTATTCAAAGAGTTAACTACCATCAGGGATAAAAGGAAGGGTTTTTGCTTTCATAAAGGTGACTACAGAGGTCTGAGACAGTATTTAAATTCTATACAGTGGGGCCAACTGATGATTGTTACCAACAGCAAATTCAAAATGGGAAGCATTCAGAGAATTAAGCTTGGAAGCTACTAGGCTTTACATACAAACTAAGAAATTTTGTTCAAGGTTTAGGCCTAAATGGATGTCAGATGAACTAATGAGACGTGGCAGAAAAGAAAAATGCATGAGATACATATAAATTAATGGGTGAACATCGAAGCCTATAATAGATATAAGCTGGTCTGTAATCAGTCCACAAAGGAGGTTAGGCAGGCAAAGGCAGATTATGAGAAATCTTTGGCAAAGGATGCAAAGAAAACAGCAAAGAGTTCTTTACCTATGTAAACTCTAGAAAGAAAGGGATAAATCAGATTGGTCCGCTGGATATTGACGGTTGAACTATTGGTGATCCTGCTCAGGTGGCTAACAAACTAAATGAGTATTTTGCATCTACATTCACACATGATGAGTTATTCAGGGATGGGAATGCCAGAGGTGAATAAAACTCTGGAAGTGAGCTAGATGATTTTGTAATAACTGAGAGGAAAGTGGGGGGGAAATTATGTGAAGATAAACATAAAAAAGGTACCTGGAGTGGATGGAATCTATCCAGTTATATTAAAGGAGGCAGCAAAGGAAGTAAGCAAATCCTAAGCCATAATTATGAGAGCTTTCTTGGACTCAAGAGAGGTACCCATGGACTGGAGATGTGCAAATGAGACCCCAATTCACAAAGGAGGATCAAAGGGTGCCACAAGTAATTATAGACCTATTAGTTTAACTTCTGCTCCAGGGAAATTAATGGAGGCACTGGTTAAAGAAGCACTGCAGTATCATCTAGACAAGACTTCAGTTATAGCTCAGACACAACATAGTTTTCTTAAGGGGAAGTCTTGGCTGACCAATTTGATTGGATACTATATTATGGTCACATAAGAACTGGATGCAGGAAATAACTTTGATATCATATATTTGGATCTTAGAAAGGCTTTTGATACTGTTTCACATAGAAGACTGCTGCACAAATTGGCGCAGTGTGGCATTAGAGGCAAATTGATGCTATGGATAAAGGGATGATTGTGGGAGGAGACAGAGTGGTAATCAATGGACACTGCTCTTCGTTGACTAATGTTATTAGTGGAGTCCCTCAGGGTTGGGTCCATTGTTGTTTTCTGTATTTATAAATTAGCATTAGCATTAGTAGAGGCATTTGATGCAAGAAAGCAAGCTTATGCAGCAACAGCCAAAAATAAATAAAATAAATAAAAAAGAACCACTTCCACTTCACTCCTCTGTTCGTTCGAAATACCTGTTCAGCTGAGCCTTAAACTTATTTAGGCTATCAACTTCCACGACAAGGGATGGAAGTCTGTTCCACCAACCAACCACCTGCTGGCTAAAGGCAAATTTCCGAACGTCTATCCTACATCTGTCTTTCCTCAATTTGAATTTATGCCCTCTCAGGTGATTATTCTGAGCAAGAGGAAGAATCCCATCAGCATTGAGCATGCTCAAACCATTCAAAGCCTTATACACCTCTATCAGATCACCTCGCTGGTGCCTAGTCTCCAGACACTGTAATTTGCAAAACTTAAGCCTTTCTTCGTAAGAGCACCCCTTTGTTCCATTCACTAATCTTGTTGCCCTTCTTTGTACTTCTTCCAGCAGCTCTAAATCCTTCTTGAAATGAGGCCTCGAGTCCTGTATACAGTACTCTAGGTGTGGCCTTACCATTGCCTTATACAAGGGAATAATCACCTCCTTATCCCTGCTAGCCGAGTGTACAGGAGCGGGAGTGCAGTAGCACACGCTCTTTGAGTAAACCGGGGTTCAAGCCCCTGACTGCTGAATACGGTCGATCTTCCAACCCGCACTGGACCAGCGTGGCAGATTATGGTCCATTTCCCTCAACATGAATTGTTGAGGAGGCTTCCATCCTGCAGTGGGTTGATAAAGGCTGCACTTTACTTTTTTTTTAATTTTTATCCCTGCTAGAAAAATTCCTATATATCATTGACAATACACCATGAGCTACTCTTGCAGCCCGTCTGCACTGCTCAGAGAACTTCATATCTGCCTGCACAACCACCCCCAGGTCCCTTTCATTCTCTACCACTGTCAGTGTAGTACCACAGAGTTGATACGCTGCTCTGGGGTTGCTGTTTCCCATATGTAGTACTTTACATTTGTCAATGTTAAACTTCATTTGCCACCTCTCAGCCCATCTGCTCAACCTTTCCAGATCCTGTTGCAGCAGCATAGTGTCAGTAGTGTCCTTGACAACCCCGCCAACCTTTGTATCATCTGCAGACTTGGACATTAGGCTTGATATACCATCATCAATATCATTTATAAATACAGAAAACAATAATGGACCCAATACTGAACCCTGAGGGACTCCACTAATAACATTAGTCCACGATGAGCAGTGTCCATTGATTACCACTCTCTGTCTTCTCCCCCTCAACCACCCCTTTATCCATAGCAGCAATTTGGCTCCAATGCCACACTGCTCCAATTTGTGCAGCAGTATTCCATGTGCAACAGTATCAAAAGCCTTTCTAAGATCCAAGTATATAATATCAAAGTTATTCCCTGCATCCAGTTCTTTTGTGACTGCATCATAGTATCCAATCAAATTGGTCAGGCAAGACTTCCCCTTAACAAAACCATGCTGTGTCCGAGCTATAACTGAAGTCTTGTCTAGATGATCCTGCAGTGCTTCTTTAACCAGTGCCTCCATTAATTTTCCGGGAACAGAAGTTAAACTCACAGGTCTATAATTACTTGTGTCAGCCTTTGATCCTCCTTTGTGAATTGGCGTCACATTTGCACATCTCCAGTCCATGGGTATCTCCCCTGAGTCCAAGGAAGCTCTCAAATGATATTGATGATGGTATATCAAACTTAATGTCCAAGTTTGCAGACGATGCAAAGGTTGGCAGGGTTGTTAACGACACTAATGACAGTACGCTGCTGCAACAGGATCTAGAAAAGTTGAGCAGATATACTCAGAGGTGACAAATAAAATTTAACATTGACAAATGTGTAAAGTACTACATATTGGAAGCAGTTACCCCAGAGTAACGTATCAACTCTGTGGTACTGCACTGACAGTGGTAGAGAATGAAAACGACCTAGGGGTAATTGTGCAGGCAGATATGAAGTTTTCTGAGCAGTGCAGTCGGTCTGCAAGAGTAGCTCATGGTGTCTTGTCAATGATATACAGCAGGGGTGGCCAACTTAATCTTTCGTGATCTACCATCTCAAAAATTTCAAAGTTCACTCCTTTTTTACATTTGGGTAGTTTTCTCGGCAAATATATTTCCAAAATTCTTCTTCTGATATGGCTTTTAGGAAGATATCGTTTCTCAATGTAATAATTTCATTTTGAAGTAATATTTTCTCCATGGGAAAAATCGCACCGATTTTTTTCTGCAATTTGTTTCGTATCTAAGTGGACATTAAATGGATAAGAAATATAATGAACAATGTGTTCAATTGTTTTAAAATCACTGATTCTCGTTTCAAAATTGTCCACAACATTCTCAATTACAGAAACATATTTCTCACTATTAAATTCAAAAACAGGATATTTTTGCAAGTGGTCGAATTTTTTTTCTTTGAGATCCTTTACCATTGCCAAAAATTGATATTTATATTCAAAAATACTACTAATCATGTCACCCACATTTTTATTTTTTACTTGTAAGTCCAAATTCAGATCACTTAATTTACTGGGAAAATCTGCCAAAAAAGCCAGATCACACAACCACTCAACCACTCTGTATCTTGTAGCTGCTGATAATCATCTCCCCTTTGATCAACAAATTTTTTAATTTCACTCATCAAATTTCGAAATCTCTGTAGAAACTTACTCCGACTCAGCCACTTCACATCTGTGTGTAATATCAGATCTGGTTCTTTTTCATCGAGTTGCATTTTGAAAAGTCTCCTTTTAAGAGATTGTCCTCTGATGGAATTCACAATTTCGAAAGCGATGTCCATAACACTTTTAGTATTTAATCTTTTGCTGGCTAACACTTGTTGGGGGATGATACAGTGGTAACTCAAAAAATCTGGGAATTCATCATCCTTTGGGCACAATGCGATGAATCCGTTAAGATGCCCAATCATTGCTTTAGCTCCATCTGTTGTTACTGATACGAGCTTAAATAATGGTAATTTAATTTAATTTTTTCAATAAAATGTTTGAATGAGTTAAAGATATGAAGACCTCTCTAGTTCTTTCTTTTAATTAACAAAACCATACCCAGCAGTTCTTCTCTAGTGGCAGAATCATCGACAAACATACCAACAAAAATGAGCAATTGAGCTGTATCACTGACGTCTGTAGATTCATCCAGTTATAAAGAAAAGGACACACAATTAGTAATATGAGCACACAATTGTTCACATTTTTGCTTATTTTTTCGATGCGTCGCATCATTATCACAGTATTTCAAGATAATTGCAGATCTTGAAGGGCCTTTTAATTTCATTTTTGTTCTTAATTTTCAAAAAGAGAATCTGTTATTTCTAAAAATGTCTTTGATGAATTGACAATCAGAAAATGATTTGCTTTTTTTTTTTTTTACAAGAAGATAGCTCACTTTAAATGATGCTACAGTTACTGCTTTAGATTGTAAATTAGGTGTCATAAAGAAATTTTGTTGTGCGAATAATCTAAATTTAAGTTCTTCTAATTTATTTTTTCTAAGGTCACTATTCAGCGGAAAATCCAATTGGTATTTACCATGGAGTGCATTGAAGTGGCTTTTTAAATTTCATTTTTTGGGTGTAGCCACGGAAGCATTGCAAATCAAACAGCAACATATTTCTTTCACCATTACGAAAAATTATTCTAGTTCCCACTCTTGATGAAAATGATACGTTTTACTCTTTTTCATAGTACAGTCAGTCCTTGTATAACACATGTTTACACTACACGAATTCGATCATACACGATTTATAAATAGGGGAACGATATCTTATATAACACGAACCGAATTCAATTATGCATGATTCGCCTTTGTGTTTACAAGAAATGGCAGTCGAATGCGGAATCACCCCAACCGAATGCAACACGATAGGAATGAAGAGAAGATTCTGAAAATGTATTTATGTTTTTTATATCAGTGAAGGGGAAACACATTTCACCATAATAATGTAAAAACCAAGACAATTCCAGCTATCGGTATAATCGCAAATGCAATTAGATCGAGTTTACTACCAGTTTATAACAGATTCCACTAGCAGAAACGCAACTGGAAATTGTTTTTATTGTTTTATAGTAGTAACCCCTAGAAATGTGCTTTTGTAAAATGTGAGGTGTTATAGTGTATCTCTGCCTTTACGGTGTTGTTTATTCAGTTGCTACAGCTTTGTTTATGTGTATCAAGCGTGCCTCCTCGTTTTGTAATTGTGCTTTATTCCCTAAATGAGTAAAATATTTAAAAGGTGTGAAAAGGAAGGTCCTGGTGAAGACACTGCAGATTCAGAGAGAAAAAGAAAAGCAATCGATAAACAGAGGTGGACTGGGTCAAAAATTCTTACCCGGGAAAATTTGTGGTGGCCTCATACTACGGTTTTTGGCCAAAATCACACCGGCCTCCGGCCCACCGGGGTTTCCCCGGTAAGGCTTATGTCCAGTCCGCCTCTGTCGAAAGAGAAAAAATATGAAATTGTGAAACGCTTTGAGCAAAATGAAAGACCATGTGATATTGCACGTGATACAGACCTAAATGAGGCAACGTCGAGAATTACAAAGAATGCGGAGAAAATAAAAACAACTTTCATAGCAGGAACAACTCAAAGTGTAATTAAAATCCATTAGATTAATACACAAAAAATTGGAAGAGATGGAACGGCTGTTATCTGTTTGGATAGAAAATCAAACAAAAAACAAGTTTGCTTACGATAGAAGCAAAAGCATTAGCAATATTTTATTACGTAATAGTCGTAATAAAATACTTACGTATTTTATTACGATTATTTATTGTGTTTAGTAATGTTTTGGTTACAAATGTGTGTTCAATCTTGGGTGGTCGGCACCTAACCCTATTTTTCCCATAGGGCCTGTTGTTTATATTGCACGATTTTGCATTGCACGAGGGTTTCTAGGAACACAACTATCATGCTATACGAGGACTGACTGTATTAATTTTAAAAATCAAAAGGTATTAAATTAACATATAAGTACTGTCCAGTTATTAAATCAGCAAAAGCAATGCTTACTGATTAAAACACTTTAAGTTGTGCGAACCGGAAAAATATTCTATCTGAACAGCTAACGTAGGATAATTGATGAAGAGGATTTCCGAATGAGGAAGTTGTTTCCAAAATAACCGGACAAACACACCACCGTTTATTGCTCTGTTTAGTTATATCCTTATAAGAATCAGTTTTGAATGCCTTTGTGATATTTCTCTAAAGCTATTTCTGGAGGTCACGACCATAAAACTATAAAAACAATTTCCACTTTTCTGTTAGTGGAATCTAATTATAAACGGGTAGTAAACTCAATCTTATTGCATTTGCAGTAATATCTACAGCTGGAATTCTGTGGTATTTTACGTTATAATGGTGAAATGTGTTTCTCTTTCAATGAAATCTTCAATCATGCAAAAAATAAATAAATTTTCAAAATCTGCTCTTCATTCCTATTTTTGAAGCTTCGTTAAAAAAAACAAACAAAAAAACACGCAGGTGGCGAAACCCTCTGCGCAATATAAAATTTTGGTAGTATACCTGACCGCGCAAATTGAGGGATGATTATATATTTAAATTTCTTCGTGATCGACCAAAATTAAAGCTGCAGTCGACTCGTTGGCCATCCCTGATATACAGGAATTTTTCTAGCAGGGATAAGGAGGTGATTATCCCCTTGTATAAGGCAATAGTCAGGCCACTCCTTGAGTACTGTATACAAGTATGGAGTCCTCATTTTAAGAAAGATGTAGAGCTGTTGGAACGAGTACAGAGAAGGGCAACAAGATTAGTGAATGGAACGAAGGGTTGCCCTTACGAAGAAAGGCTTAAGTTTTGCAGATTACAGTGTTTGTAGACTAGGCACCTGCAAGGTGATCTGATTGAGGTGTATAAAACCTCGAATGGTTTGAGCATGCTCAATGCTGATGGGATTCTTCCTCTTGCTCAGAATAATTACCTGAGAGGGCATGAATTCAAATTGTAGAAAGACAGTTGTAGGATAAATGTGCGGAAGTTTTCCTTTAGCAAGCGGGTAGTTGATTGTTGGAACAGACTTCCATCTTTTGTTGTGGAAGTTGATAGCCTAAATAAATTTAAGGCTGAGCTGGACAGGTATTTGGAATAAAGGGAGGGGTGAAATGGGAGCGGGGTTTTTTTTTTTTTTTTTTTTGCTGATGCTGCATAAGCTTGCTTTCTTGCATTGCATGCCTCTACTGTTGTTGTTGTCGTTTGGTTTTTAGTAGCATTAGCAACTAAGGCCATATTGCTTTGGCAATATGCAGTGGTCATTCCCTGACCTTTCTGCATCCTCCTTATTTGGTGGTCACGGGCTCGAACCCCGATCTAATCAAGAAGCATGTGCTATGCACTGCTGCTCCTGCCCACCTGGCTACGGAGGTGCCTTATGCCTCTGCTAATGCTAATGCTAATTTCTAACAGGTCTCTGTAGTCATTTCTTTGTTTCACTTAGTTTAAAATAGAATCGTGTGGAAACAATGGCTTCAGCTGTCAACTAAATGAACCACATCATGTTAACCAGTTGCCTGTCAAGTGAGATACTTAGATTAATTCTGATGGGAGGTGGGGTACTTTTCTGATGTCATTTATTTATCTGTAAAATCCTACCTTAAAATTACCGGGACTTTCTGAATCTACAAGATTAAGTGATAGGCATGCCAAGAGTTAATAACCCTTTGGCTGAAATCAATTTTTCTTCTAAAAAATACAGCTAATATTACTTAATTTACATGTCCTCTCACAGGACATGTAAATTAAGGTAACTGTTACAAATTCAAGATTTTGCAACTAAAAATACTGAAGCCTGTCTCCTCCCCATAGGAATACTTATTGTTTTGCTCTGTCCGTTTATTTTATTTATTTGCGGTGGACTTCCTTGATGTCATGCACTATTTCAAGCAGAAAGGAAGAGTTGTTTCATTTTATTATCAGAAGTGGAGGAAAAACAACCATGCAACCTGTGATTTTTAGACTGTATTAGTAATAAATAGATTTTAAATGCTTGAAATTGAAAGTCAGCTTGAACATTCGTCATCTTAGACAGATTCTGACCCTTTCTTGAAATATTTCATCTACTGGTACACAGTGTATATCATGATTACATTTTTTGTGAAACAAAGAACTAACGGGCTTAAAAATTTCAAATCATGTGCTCTTCAGCAGTTAGAAATCTAAAGAAGATAACTGCCAGTTGTCTAACCAAAATGGAAGACTTTTCACATGTTCTGTACACTTCATTAGCATTAGTAGAGACATATGATGCAAGAAAGCAAGCTTATGCAGCATCAGCCAGAAAAAAAAAAAAAAAAAAACGCTTTGTCTAGTCCAAAGTTTGTGTAGTTCTGCCTTCTATTTATTTAGGCTGTCCACTTCTACAACGACAGATGGAAGTTTGTTCCGGGAATCAACCACCTGCTGGGTAATGGCAAATTGCCGCACAACTCTGCTACACTCTACAATTTGAATTTGTTTCCTCAGGCGATTAATTTACGCAAGATGAAGAATTCCATCAGCATTGAGCTTGCTCAAACCATTCCATGCCTTATCCACATCATTCAGATCACCTCGCAAGTACCTAATCTACAGACACCGTAACTTGCAAAACTTAAGCCTTTCTTCATAAGAGCAACCTCTCATTCTCTTCACTATTCTTGTTGCCCTTCTCTGTACTTGTTCCAGTACAGAGAAGGGCAACAAGATGTAGAGCTACTTGTTCCAGTAGCTCTGCATCCTTCCTAAAATAAGGCATCCAGACCTGTACACAGTACTCTAGATGTGACCTGACCATTGCCTTGTATAATGGGATAATCACCTCCCTGTTCCTGCTAGCAAAATTCCTATATATCATTGACAACAATCCACGACCTGCCCTGGCAGTCCGTCTGCACTGTTCAGTGAACATCATGTTTGACGTTCACAATTACCTCCACGACTTTTTAACTTTCTACTTTCCTGCATGTAGTACCATACAGTTGGTATGTTTATATTCAGTTATTGCTACCCATATGCAGTACTTCGCATTTGTCAATGTTAAACTTCAGTTGTCACTTCTTGGCCGATTTTTCCAACTTATCTAGATCCAGTTGGAGTAGCATACTGTCTTTAACAACCCTGCCAACCTTTCTATCATCTGCAAACTGGGACATTAAACCCAATATACCTTCATCAATATCATTGATAAATATACACAGCAACAATGGCCCCAACACCGAACCTGGGGAACTCCACTAATGACATTTGTCCACAAAGAGCAGTGTCCATTGATTACCACTCTCTGTCATCTCCCACTCAACCATCCCTTTATTCATTGTAGCAACTTACCCTTAATGCCATACCTCTCCAATTTGTATAGCAGTCTTCCATGTGCAACAGTATCAAATGCTTTCCTGAAATCCTAGTATATGATATCAAAATTATTTTTGACATTCAGTTCTTTTGTGACCACATCATAGTATCCAATCAAATTGGTTAGACAAGACCTCCCTTTAACAAACCCATGTTGTGCCTCAACTATTACTGCAGTCTTGTCTAGATGATCCTGCAATGCTTCTTTAACCAGTGGTTCCATTATTTTCCTTACAACACAAGTTAGACTAACAGTTACTTGTAGTTACTTGTAACCTTTTGATTCATTCTTTTTTGAATTGGTGGTACATTTGCACACCTCCAGTGCATGGGGACCTCACCTGAGTCCAAAGAAGCTGTCGTAATTATGGCTAAGGGTTTGCTTACTTCCTTTGCTGCCTCCTTTAATATAACGGGATAGATCCCGTCCACCCCACGTGCCTTCCTTATGTTTAACTTCAACAATTTCTCCTCCACTTTGCTCTCAGTTATTACCAAATCACATAGCTCCCAATTAGCGTATGATAAACTTCTGGCGCTCTCCTCATTGAATATCTCCTCCTGTGAATGTAGATGCAAAATACACATTCAGTTTATCAGCTACCTGAGCATGATCATCAGTAGTCAACCCATTTATGTTATGTGGTCCAATCTGATTTATCCCTTTCCTTCTAGAGTTTACATAAGAAAAGAACTCTTTGCTGTTTTTCTTTGCATCCTTTGCCAAAGATTTCTCTTAATCTGCCATTGCCTGCCTAACCTTCTTTGTGACTTGATTATAGACTAGTTTATACCTGCCATAGACTTCTGTGTCACCTGATACTGTATATATATCCCATACATTTTTCTTCTCTGCCACGAGCCTCATTAATTCATCTGACATCTATTTAGGCTTAAACCTTGAACAGTATTTCTTAGTTGCAATGAAAAGCCTAGTAGCCTCCAAAATGAAGTAAGTGAAGGCTTCCCATTTAGAATTCAATGTTGGTAACATAGTTGATCCCACTGTACAGAATTTAAAAACTGTCCGAGACCTCTGTAGTCACCTTTATGAAAGTAAAAGCCCTTCCCTTTAGCCTTGATGGTAGTTACATCTTTAAGTAATTCCCACATCAGTACATTGTAATCACTGTCACCCAGTGGTTCCTTTATCTGCAAATTCTTAATCCATGAATAATCACTGCTGATAATCAGATCAAGAGTATTACTCCCTCTGTTGCCTCTCGAACATGTTGCTGTAGAAAATAGTCATCCAATAAATCCACAAAAGTCTTGCTAGTGTGCGAGTGACCAACCGATCAGTTCCAGTCAATATCTGGAATGTTACAATCCCCATTATAAGACATTATGATTTACTGGCCCACTCTATTTCTCAGCACAATTCCTCATTATACTCTTCAGATTCATTAGGCCTATTACACACACCTACTCTCATTTTTCATTTCCCAGTGCTTATTTCACACCAAACAGACTCAACACTGCATTGTCCACCAAAATCAATTGGATGCACTTCCTTAGATTTTGTGTTTCTTAACTAACAGCATACGAACCTACGGGGACATAAGTTCAAATTAAGAAAGGATAGATGTAGAATAGATGTGCGGAAATTTGCCTTTAGCCAGCGGGTGGTTAATTGCTGGAACAAACTTCCATCTGTCGTTGTGGAAGTTGATAGGTTAAATAAATTTAAGGAGGAACTGGACAGGCATTTGGAGGGTATGGTGTGATTTTTTTTTTTTTTTTTTTTTTGGCTGATGCTGCATAAGCTCCTACACTTGCTTTCTTGCATCAAGTGCCACCACTACTACTACTACTACTACTACTACCCCTCCTCCCTTCCTGTCCTGTCTATCCCTCCTGTACACATTGTATTCCTCAAATTCGAATTCTCCACTGCTTATATCTTTGTGACATGTCTCTGATATCCCAACAATATCTGCCTTAGATGTTTTGACTAGCACTTCAAGCTCATCATATTTATTATTGTTTGTCTATTGTTATTTGTTTTTTTTTTTTTTTTTTTGTTTTTTAGGAGCATTAGCAACTAAGGCCATATTGCTCCAGGGATGTGCGGTGGTCATTCCCTGACCTTTCCGCATCCTCCGTATTTGGTGGGCATGGGTTCGAACCCCGAGTCTAATCAAGAAGCGTGTGCTACGCACTGCTGCTCCTGCCCAACTGGGTACGGAGGCACCTCATATTTATTAACTATGCTTCTAGCATTGGTATACATGCAAGTATACATGCACCTGTACCTACTCTTGGTTATCCTAACACAGTCCATGTATTTACTTGTTCCACTATGACTCCCAACAATCCTAGAAATCTCCATTACTTTGCTTCCCAGGCTGCTGCTCATTCTAATAGAAGCAGTGCAACATTCACTTTTGCCTCTACCTGTGGCCACTGTTAACCTTTAATCTGTGTATCCCTCCAAGCTAGCAGTTTACGACCCACCTAACACTGCCTCAGTAGCAGATCTCTATGAGGTGTGACAATTGACGCAACTGGTACTAAAGACACAGAGTAAGACAACTTCAGATTTACTCAACAACTACAGGTCATTGTTGGAAAAAAGTTGCGAGTTAGGGTTGAATGTGTCTGCAATTCTGCCCAGACACGACATGAGGGAGTATATGATGACAGCCTTGTCAATCAATTCGTCCATGGAGAGATTGTGCAAGGCTCGTGGAGTAAAATTTATTTCAGCGTGGACTGTGCTTTTTTTTTTACAGCAGAGACTGCTTCTAAAGGGATGCGGTACACTTAAATAGAAAGGGTGCAAGAATATTTTTTGATGCTATTGAGGCAGGGTTAGGTGGGTCAGAAAACTGCTAGTGTGGGATGGATACACAGACTAAAAGATTAACAGTGGCTGCAGGCAGAGGTGAAAGTGATTCTTGCACTGCTTCTCTTGGAAATGAGCAGAAACACATAAAATATATGGAAGTGCATCCAATTGACATTGGTGGACAATGCAATGTTGAGTCAGTGTGGTGTGAAAAGGAAAATGAGAGTAGGTGTGTGTTATAGGCCAAATGAATCTGATGAGGAAAATGAGCAGTTGTGCAAAGAAATAGTGGGCAGTAAATAAATCCATAAAATTATAATGAGGGATTTTAACTTTCCACATATTAATTGGAACTTGTGAGTTGGTCACTCGCACACTAGCAAGACTTTTGTGGATTTATTGGATGCTGTTTTCTACAGCAGCATGTTCGAGAGGCAACCAGAGGGCGTAAAACTGTTGATCTGATAATCAGCGGTGATTATTCATGCATTAAGAATTTGCAGATAAAGGAATCACTGAGAATTTGCAGATAAAGGAATCACTGGGAATTTGCAGATAAAGGAAACACACTCCCATTTCACCCCTCTGTTTGTTCTAAGTACCTGTCCAGCTCAGCCTTAAATTTATTTAGGCTATCAACTTCCACAACAAAGGATGGAAGCCTGTTCCACCAACCAACCACCTGCTGGCTAAAGGCAAACTTCCGCACGTCTATCCTACATCTGTCTTTCCTCAATTCGAATTTATGCACTCTCAAATGATTATTCGGGCAAGAGGAACAATTCCATCAGCATTGAGCATTCCCAAACCATTCAAGGCTTTATACACCTCAATCAGATCACCTCGCAGGTGCCTAGTCTCCAGACTGTAATTTGCAAAATTTAAGCCCTTCTTCATAAGAACAACCCTTTGTTCCATTCACTAATCTTGTTGCCATTCTCTGTACTCATTCCAACAGCTTTACATCCTTCTTAAAATGAGGCGTCCAGACCTGTATACAGTACTCAAGGTGTGGCCTGACCATTGCTTTATATAAGGGGATAATCACCACCTTATCCCTGCTAAAAAAATTCCTGTATATCATTGACAAGACACTATGAGCTACTCTTGCAGACTGTCTGCACTGCTCAGAAAATTTCATATCTACCTGCACAATTACTCCCCGGTCCTTTTCGTTCTCTACCACTGTCAGTGTAGTACCACTGAATTGATATGTCACACTGGGGTTACAACAGTGAACAACACTAGAACAATGCTAAATCCACAGACAACTGTAATGATGGTGTACTCTCTCAAAAAATCACCTACACTCATACATCCAGAACTAAATGGGACACATATCTCAATTATCATTAGCAGAGGTATACGATACAAGAAAGCAAGCTTGCACCAATCAACCACCCACTGGCTAAAGGCAAATTTCCGCACATCTATTCTACAACTGTCTTTCCTCAATTTGAATCTATGCCCCCCCCAGGTTCTTAATCTCAGCAAGAGGAAGAATCTCATCATCAGCATTCAGTTTGCTCAACCCATTCAAGGCCTTATACACCTCAATCAGATCAACCAGGCTAGCTGGGTGGGTAAAGTGCCTGCCTGGCAACCTTTGGGTTGCCAGGCAGGCACTTTAATTCAAACCCAAAGGTCGCGGGTTCGAATCCTGCCTTGGGCTTGGATCAAAGTACAAAATGTAAAAACTTTGGGAGGTGCATTATGGCCACAGAAGCCGATGTGGCAACAACTAACTAACAAACAAACAAAAAAAAAAAAAAAAAAACCATAGTGCACTACGAATAGCAACAAGAGCCTTCTGCACATCACCTACATACAGTCTTTATACAGAAGCTAATGAACTATCATTGTTACTCAGGAGATGAGAGTTGGCTCCACTGTCTGCATACAAGATAAGATCCACAAGAGACCATCTGACTTGGATATCCCTATTCTCACCAAAATAGGAAAATATATATATATAGGAACTGCAAAAGTGCAAACAAGCACCTAGGAATCAGACCAGAAGAGCTACTGACAACATATCATCTTAACATAGATAATGTTGCAAATCTAGAATTGCACATAACACTCCACAATTTATGTGAACTCTCCACACAAATCTGGAATAAAAATACTTCGTCAGACATCAACTTTCAGCAATCTGCATGGCGTACATAGAACTAAATATCCCAGCCACATGCCAATATGTACAGAAGGATCAAAATCAGAGAACCATGTAGGAGCATCAGCAGTTTTTCCAGACATTACCCTGGCATGCCAACTTCCAAAAAACACTGCAGAATTAGTAGCAGTTCAGATAGTCCTGGAGCACTTCAGAACCACAAATCATTTGAGAACAGTAATATACTCTGATTCATTAAGTGCAATACAAGCCAAACAATATAACCCATCCAGTTCTCGGGAAAATTAACAGACTTAACAAAAGAAAAACAAGAAATACTTTTCTGCTGATTACCAGGACACAGAGATAAAACGAAACGAAGAAGCTGACAGAATTGCGAAATCAACAACCAACCTCCAGAAATATTCTTTCCCAGTTCCATATAAGGACTACAAACCAATCATCCAAAACCATTCTCTAGCACAATGGCAAGAACTCTGGCAAAAACAAACTTCAAATAAATTATATGAAATAAAACAAAAAGTTGAACATTGGGAAACGAGCACAAGGAAATCGAGGAGAGAGGAAGTCATTCTGACCAGACTACGAATTGGACATACACACTTCACACATGGCTATTTACTGCGTGCTGAAGAACTTTCAAGTTGCCAAACATGAAGTGCTACCCCAAACAATTGAACATATACTTATAGAATGCCCAATCTATGAAAATAATCGACAAAAGATTTTCTCATCATTATATAAAGGAAATCAAAACATCAAACTCAAAGATATTCTAGGCGAAATGGAACATGTATCAGACATTTCAGATTCATGCAGACAATCAATGTCTACCACATACTATAAATAAAGATTTAGTGTATATAATCACATAAAATATTCAACTCCCATGTATTCGATCGATCAAGATATAGAGAATAAATATGCATACAAAGAACATAATATAACAAACAAATTAAATGGTGCACTGTGATGTCCATTGTCAAAGTGCCAATAAACACCAAAACAACCAACCAACCAATCTATATCACTTCCACAGAATGCGCAATTATACAGCTGAGTTATGCACATCCATCTTGCCCCGAAAATATTCTCCATCTGTCCATCAAAAAGTGTAATATATACAGACTCACTTTTACTATACAGAGTGCACTTTTACCCTTACAAAATTCCTTCCCACCAATTCATACTTTAATAAAAACCAAGTTGGTGCATATCCAGGAACACATGCAAGTAGTCATCTTTTGCTGGATTCCAGGCCACACTTTCATTCCCTGATATCAGGAATGAAATATAAGAAATCTATATAAGAAACAATGGATACTTCTGTGGCAAGCTCAAATGCATAACAAGCTCCTTCAAATAAAATCTGAACCACAGTTATGGGCTTTCAGTTGCTGTGTAAATAGAAAGGAATAAGCCATCCTAACCAGAGCACGAATTGGTCACAGTCAGCTCATACTTCTTTTTCTTCTCACAGGAAATGATCCTCCGCAGTGTATGCACTGCAGCCCTCTGCTCATAGTGAAGCATATTCTTGTTGAATGTTCATTATATACTCATGCCCGAGAGTCATTCGGTTTTCTGCAAAATGAAGAACCTTTGACACTTCGCCATGTCTTAGGCAGTGATACAAACCTGTTGGAAATTTTTTGTTTTCTAAAACAGATACAACTATATGATCATATTTGACTGTTCTTATAGTCACTATGTATGTCCCGCATCCTGTTAATATGCACAATATGGCCTGTAAACCATGTGGCAGAAATAACAAAACAATACCAATACCTGATATTCCTTGACCAATATCATTAATAAATATTGAAAACAACAATGGACTCCAACACTGAACCATAGGGCACTTCACTAATAACATTAATTCACTCTGTGTCTTTTCCCATTCAGTCATCTATTTGTCGATAGTAGTAACTTGTTCCTAGCATTAGTAGAGGCATATGATGCAAGAATGTTGAATGTTTGTTGGCAAGAATGAAGAAAGCAAGCTTATATAGCATCAGCGAAAAAAAAAAAAAAAAAAACTTCCCATTTCACCCATCCATTCACTCCAAAAGCTTGTCTAGTTCAGCCTTGAATTTATTTAATCTGTGAATTTGAACAATGACAGATAGAAGTTTGTTCCCGCAAACAACCACCCCTGGCTAAAGGTGAATTTATGCCTTCTTGGGTGTAGAATCTGAGCAATAGAAAGAATCCCATCAGCATTGAGCTTGCTCAAGCCCATTCAAGGCCTTATACACCTCAATCAGATCACCTCGTATGTGCCTAGTCTCCAGATGTTGCAATTTTTTCAGAACTTAAGCCTATTTTTGCAACAGCAACCCTTTGTTCCACTCGCTAATCTCATTGCCCCTCTCTACTCGTTCAACGGGTGGTCGTGGTTACTTAATATGGGGTATGTTTTGTTGGCAAGAACTGGGCTCCCTGGTGCGTATGGACCAATGTTTCACTGGTGTGTCTTACCAGCAGCTCTTAGGGGACTATATGCACCCTACCATTTCTAGTTTTTCCCGGATAGAAAACAGGATCCTCCAAGATGATAATGCATCATGTCACTGGACCCCTCACTGTGCATGAGTGGTTTGAGGAACACAGTGAAGATATCACCTATTTTAATTGGCTTCCATATTCGTTTGACCTTGGTCCAATTGAACACCTGTGGGGTGTTTGGGAACGGGGAGTGAGGTGTATGGATATAGTCATCTGTTCCGACGCTGTGGAAAGCTTTGCAGGCAGCAACAAGCTCTGCAGTTCTCTTCAAACATTTGGTGGTCAGTGCCTAGGTGAATAGCGGCTATTATCCATGTTGGGCCTCTGTTAATGAATTATGCCAAATGGAGCCGTTAATGGTGCTCCAAAATGATATTAAATATTAAATTTTGTAGGTGGCCATTATTCAGTGAAGTATGTGTGTGGAAAAATAGAAGTGTAGAGGGAAACTATACTATCCCTCTTTACTGCCTTTTATCTCCTTCACAAAGTTTTAGCTATACTTTTTTGACACTATTTAACTTCTTTTTTCTCTTCGGGGCTGTATTGAACATGAATTTAACTTCCTTTATTGTTTTTTTTTTTTTTTTTTTTTTTTTTACTACCTGAGGTCTCTCCTGTCATCACTATAAATTTTAGACATCCCTACCCACATGTTCTTTCTTTTCATGTCTCATTACATACTACAATATGTACTATGTAACTTAGTACAGTCAATTCCGGTTATTTGGGACACGTCGGGACTAGTGCATTTTGGCCCGATTAAGCGGCTGCCCCAATTATCCGAAGTTTCATGTAAATAGTTGTTTGTTTGTTTGTTGTTTGGTTTTTAGGAGCATTAGCAACTAAGGCCATATTGCTCCGGGAATATGCGGTGGTCATTCCCTTACCTTTCTGCATCCTCCGTATTTGGTGGTGACGCGCTCGAACCCCGGTCTAATCAAGAAGCGTGTGCTATGCACTGTTGCTCCTTCCCACCTGGCTACGGAGGCGCCCGTAAATAGTTAAAAATACAATGGACCCCCA
The DNA here is from genome assembly GCF_048544385.1 of Mastigoproctus giganteus. Lineage (NCBI taxonomy): Eukaryota > Metazoa > Arthropoda > Arachnida > Uropygi > Thelyphonidae > Mastigoproctus > Mastigoproctus giganteus. The sequence continues at coordinate 721,559 of NC_143582.1, forward strand.
CTTTACAATTGGATCACTGTACAATCAAATCACGTTATGATGGACTCATCATAGTAAAGTACCGTTCACTTTATGATGTGTAGTAATCGCCAGTCGTTGTGAATTGAATTTTAATTCTATTAAACAGCAATTCTAATTAGCGAAAATAGGAGGAATGTTATCCACAGGCTATAAAAGTACACGATATTACCTTACCAATTAAAAAATTAAATGATACATGAAAATCGGAATAATTATTACATACTGTAATATGTACATACAACTAGTTGACATTTCTGTTCACTGACATTTGTGGGTGGGGGTTAAAATTTAAAACAGTAAAAAGATAAGCAATCAATAACAAAGAAGACAGCACACACAAATTGCAAGTAACACGATATGCGCAAGTGAGAACGGAGTAACAAGTTACGAAGCTTTAAAAATAGGAATGAAGAGAAGATTCTGAAAATTAATTTTTTTTATATGATTGAAGATTTCATGGAAGTGTAAACACATTTCACCATAATAACCTACAGAATTCCATCTTTCGGTATTATTGCAAATTAAATAAGATCAAGTTTACTATTCGTTTATGATAGATTGCACTAACAGAAAAGCCCAATAAACAGGTGACTGCTAATTGTTTTTGTTTTATGGTTGTGACGCCCAGAAATCCGACTGAACCACATGGTTTGGTCGGAAACAATCATAGGGTAATCTCCAGTGATGCGGTCTCCTGTCCCAAATAAACGGCTGCCCCGATTAACCGGTGGCTCAAATAACCACTGTATTACATATTAAGTTATATTCTTTTAGTTTCTCTGTCAAGTCAACCATGAACCATATGCCATGCATTATATGTTCTCTCCAACCATATTTATTAAACACTTTAGTCCTTTACCTATTTTATTTCAAAACCTCTTAATTTTACTAAATTCCCCCTTTCACTTTTAATGGTGCTTTGCTACAGAATGGGTTTTTTTTTTTTTTTTTTTTTTTATAAACTCCCCCAAACATGAAAGGTATTAGAACCTATAGTACTTAGTACTGTGCTTGGAGAACGGTATAGACAACAGATGAATTTGACACAATGAGGTAGAGAGATTTTAAGCCAGAGGAGATTCCAAATTACCAAGTCTCTGACATGGAATATCAGAATGGACATATGCACGAGTACCACCTTTGAGGCGAAAGGAATCATACAGCGAATAATTTGGGCAACTGAGATGAGCAGTAGTTGAATTAAATAATAACTGAGATTTTGTCAAAAAAAGTACATAGGGTTTGGCAGACTTCAAGTGGAAATGGACATCGTTGAGATTAGAATTGAGACCACGTATATTTGTGAAATGAACTAGGAAGCAGTGCCATTAATATTACACTAGAAGCAGAGAACTTATATTGTCGTATTTTCTGGTGGTTGACTTTTGATAATGACACTAAGGTTGTGCAGTATATGGCAATATGTTTATTTATTTTTATTTATGCATTTTTGCATGATTTTTTTCCCTATTTATTTCTTTTTTCTATTTCTCCTCAAATGTTCTATTTCCTTTCTTTCCATTCATTTTATTATTAAATATAATTTAATGATAAAATGATTATGTATATTATTGTTATTATTTTAAACAATACCTTTTCATATTGGGTAATTGATATTCTATTTTATCACCAATTTTTTCATTTTGTCTTTATAGAGGAATATTGTACATCGAGATTTAAAACTGGGTAATATGGTATTAAATAAAAGAACCAGAAGAGTCACAATCACCAACTTCTGTTTGGGAAAACATCTTCTTAATGAAAATGACCTGCTCAAAGACCAGAGAGGCAGTCCAGCATATATAAGTCCAGATGTGCTTAGTGGTTGGTAACAGTTTTATAATTTTTTTTGAGTATTTTATTGTGTAATTTAGAACACAGAGAAAAAAATCATAACTAAGGTAATTAGAAATGATGAGGGCAAAGTTAAACTAGAAGAGTGGTTATTTGTGTGCAGTAAATATTTTGATGATTTACTAAATGCAAGAGGTGAAGACATCACTGAAAAAAGAAGAAATGAGGGGAAATTTTGAATACTATCTCTGTCCTTGAGGTAGAAAAAGGACATGGAAAACATCAAGTATGGTAAGGTAGTAGGTGTAGATGATTTCAGTCATGATATACCAAAAGCTGGAAGGGAAGTAGTGTTGTGGTGGTTAATCACATTATTTACTAGGGGTTCCTGGAAAATTGACAGTGGCATTAATTGTACCAATATATAAAAAACGGAACTAGAGCTGAATGTGACGTTACAAAGAAATTTCACTTTTTAATATACCAGAGCAGAGGATTATCAGTATGTTAGAGGTTATCAGACTTTTAGGAAGAGGAGTTATGTTTTAGGCCAAACAACTGATTCTGACATAAATTGAGAAATAAATAAATTTCTATTTATTTTATAGACAGCCATGATAGTGGATAAATTCATTGTGACTGTATGCATATTGAAATATTAATGGCAACCTAATATCAGTGCTACAGCTATTCACATATTGGGTATTCATATTAAGACAAATTATACAATAAAGTCAAGTTATACTTTAAGGATAAGTATCGGAACATTTACCTTTTTTTTTTTTATTTATTTTTTTTTATTCTTGTTTGAAAATATACAAAATTTGCAACTGCACAGTATATTTTGAAAAAGTTTATCACTTTCACATTCACCAGAAGAAGATGATTGATCAAATCAGAATGGATTTGATCGGTATTACCAAGTGACTGTTCATTGAAAACATATCCCCTTTCTTTGTGAGAAGTGGTCTTAAATGGTTTATAACAAAACCTGAAGAAATAAACAGCAGATGAAGCAAATCTTCATTTGATTTTATTCTTGCTGATTTTTGCATTTTCTGAAATTTGTCCAAATGGAAGTAATACAGTTTCTAATGTCAACAATGTATTGGTATTTTATGAATACTGACAAGCATATAAAACCGTTTATAAAGTTGAACATTAAGTTTATCCATGTCATTTGTGTACTTAACAAATTCTTATATTCATTGTATGCAAAAAAAAAGCCATCTTTTTATATGGCTTTTTTTTTTTTTATAAAACAGCCAAAATAGCCTTTTTTATATAATCCATAGAGATTGCTGCAGAAAATGGAAAAGTTTTTGGAAGATTTTTGATATTTTTTTACTTAATTATCATACTAAATTGTGTATAATAAATAGTTTATATTGTCCTAATTACTTACATTACATTATTTTTGATTTAGCTAAGTATTTCATAAGTTAATACTTCATAGAGCCTCTGTTATCAGTAATTTTGGTTCAAGCCTCATAGTAGTTAAGTGCAGTGTTTTAAATTATAGTAAATAAATAGTTTGAAGGTTCTAAACACCTAGGTTAGCTTTTTTTGTATTTAGCTAATTATTTAGAAAGTCAGTAGCATTATATAAAGATATAATAGCTTGGAATGTACTGCCATTACTGGAATAGTATGCAATTATTATACTCCTAGTGTATGTGGTATTTTTAAATTTAAATTACACTAAATGTCAAAAATTAGACCAAATTAGACTATGCATCAAACAAGAGCAGCATAGCTAAAATCTCAAAGTAGCTGGAATACTTTGCTTTATTAGAGAAGAGAGAACTATCAACATTAGTTCTCTTGTGGATCAAAGCTATGTACAGCATGCTTCTTGCACCTTTTTGCAAAGTAATCTCTAATAAGCATATTATGGCTAAATGTTATATCTTTTTATGCTTTCATTAAGTATCAATTCAGCATTCTGATGGGTTTATATGAGGGCTTTAAGAACTTCAAACACTCAGTCAACCAGCACAACACTGCGCACTACACTCCTGTGTGACACGACCCACACAGACATCATAGAGGCCACAATGTGCTGGTCACGCAGAATGCAGCTATTGTGGGCACACTGTTGTCAGGGAAATTGGTAACTTATTTTTTTAAATAATAGTTGGAATAGGAGAAGGGTATATCTTCCAGGGGCAAAAGGAGATGATGATGAAGTGGGGAGGGCACTGAAGTCACAGAAGAAAACAGGTATATCAGGCTTAGTGTTGAAGTTTGCAGATGATAAAAAGGTTGGCAGGGTTGTTAATGACAGTAATGGCAGTGTTCTACTGCAACAGGATCTAGATAATTTGAGCAGATGGGCTAAGAAGTTGCAACTGAAGTTTAACCTTGACAAATGCAAAGTACTGCATATGGGTAGAAGTAACCCCAGAGAAACATACCAACTGTGTGGTACTACACTTAAGGTGGTAGAAAATGAAAAAGACCTGGGAGTAATTGTGCAGGCAGATATGAAGTTTTCTGAGCAATGCAGACAGGCTGCCAGGGCAGGTCATGGGGTTTTGTCAATGATATATAGGAATTTTGCTAGCAGGGAAAAGGAGGTGATTGTCCCTCTGTATAAGGTAATGGTCAGGCCATGCCTTGAGTACTGCTTACATGTCTGGAGGCCTCATTTTAGGAAGGATGTAGATTTGCTTGAGCGTGTACAGAGAAGGGCAACAAGATTGGTGAGGGGAATGAAGGGATCCTCTTACCAAGAGAGGCTTAAGTTCTGCAAATTGCAGTGGCTGGAGACTAGGCACCTGCGCAGTGATCTGATTGAGGTGTATAAGGCCTTGAATGGGTTGAGCACGCTGAATTCTGATGGGATCCTTCCACTTGTTCAGATTACGAACCTAAGGGGGCATAAATTCAAATTAAGAAAAGACAGATGTAGAATAGATGTGCGGAAATTTGTCTTTAGCCAGCGGGTGTTTAATTGCCAGAACAAACTTCCATCTGTCGTTGTGGATGTTGATAGGTTAAATAAATTTAAGGAGGAACTGGACCCGCATTTGGAGGGAATGGTGTGTGTGTTTTTTTTTTTTTTTTTTTTTTTTTTTGGCTGATGCTGCATAAGCTCATACACTTACTTTCTTGCATCACATGCTACTACTATTACAGGCGGCGGATTTTCCGCTGCTGAAAAGGGATAAATAGTTTTGATATTTTTACTTTATTCTTCATTAATTAACATACTACATTGTGTTCAAAAAGATATTAAGTAGACTTACTAGCGCTCATTAGCTTATTTTTTAAATTTAACTAGTGATTTTTATAAGTTATGACTCACCACTCGAACTGGTGTTGGCACCAATATTGTTGAACTAGCCGCCATTGATGGAGTCGATACAAAATAGCGTAACGTATATTCAAAACTGATAGCATAACGTATAACATAAAACTAGATGCCGTAATACGTAGCACTGTATTAAGAATCTGGGAGCTTAGTATAGTATTATCAGTTAATCAATAAAATTTATTAATCTTATTAAATTTCATTGTTAATTAAATTGTATTTGAACAATAATTATGACCCAGACTAGAGCTGCGAAGCCATGATCACACATTAGCAGCAGTGCTGTGACTCTACTCTTTATTTAATTAACAATGAAATTTAATAAGATTCTCTTCCAGTAATGGCATGTACGGCCATTACTGGAATTGAATCACCAATTCAACAGTCTCAAAAAATGTGTGAAATTTTTGCAGACATTTCTAGAAAAGGGCATGATCTAGCCAAGGAGGATGTCTTTGTATGTGATAGGTGCCTAGAGTTTTGAGAAATTAGACATGAACTCAGCGTTCTGATGGGTGTCATTGAGAGTTTCAGGTGTAGGGTAGATGCTCTCGAAGAAATTAATGTGGCACCCATCAAACTCTCAGCTGCCCAACTCAATGACAGAGCTCACTCCTTTGCATCAGGCAACACTGGGCAATCTCCAAGACAGAATGCACTGGTCCCACAGGAACTAGTTATCGTTGTTGACTATCTCTGAAGACATAGAGTGGTAATCAATGGACACCGCTCTTCATAGACTAATGTTATTAGTGGAGTCCCCCACGGTTCAGTGTTGGGTTCATTGTTGTTTTCTGTATTCATCAGTGATATTGATGATGGTATGGCAGGTTTGATGTCCAGGTTTGCAGACGATACAAAGGTGGGCAGGGTTGTTAATGACACTAATGGCAGTAAGCTGCTGCAACAGGATCTGAAGGAGTTGAGCAGATGAGCTGAGAGGTGGCAACTAAAGTTTAATATTGACAAGTGTGAAGTGGTGACCCCAGAGTGGTGCATCAACTGTGTGGTACTACACTGACAGTGGAAGGAGTGAAGGATCCTGGGGGTAATTGTGCAGAAGATATGAAGATTTCTGAGCAATGCAGACGGTCTGCAAGAGTAGCTCATGGTGTCTTCTCAATGATATACAGGAATTTTTCTAGCAGGGATAAGGAGGTGATTATCCCCTTGTATAGGGCAATGGTCTGGCCACACCTTGAGTATTGTGTACAGGTATGCAGGCCTTATTTTAAGGATGTAGAGCTGTTGGAATGAGTGCAGAGAAGGGCAATAAGATTATTTAAAGGAACAAAGGGTTGCTCTTACGAAGAAAGGCTTAAGGTTGCAAATTATAGTGTCTGGAGACTAGGCACCAGCTAGGTGATCTGATTGAGGTGTATAACATTAGCATTAGTAGAGGCATTTGATGCAAGAAAACAAGCTAATGCAGCATCAGCCAAAAAAAAAAAAATAAATAAATAAATAAAAAATAACCACTTCCACTTCACCCCTCTGTTCGTTCGAAATACCTGTCCAGCTGAGCCTTAAACTTGTTCAGGCTATCAACCTCCACGACAAGGGATGGAAGTCTGTTCCACCAACCAACCAACCAACCAACCAACCAACCACCCACTGGCTAAAGGCAAATTTCCTCACGTCTATCCTACATCTGTCTTTCCTCGATTTGAATTTATGCCCTCTCAGGTGATTATTCTTAGCAAGAGGAAGAATCCCATCAGCACTGAGCATGCTCAAACCATTCAAGGCTTTATACACCTCTATCAGATCACCTCGCTGGTGCCTAGTCTCCAGACACTGTAATTTGCAAAACTTAAGCCTTTCTTCGTAAGAGCACCCCTTTGTTCCATTCACCAATCTTGTTGCCCTTCTCTGTACTCGTTCCAGCATCTCTACATCCTTCTTGAAATGAGGCGCCTCCGTTGCCAGGTGGGAAGGAGCAGCAGTGCGTAGTACACACTTCTTGATTAGACCGGGGTTCGAGCCCGTCACCACCAAATACGGAGGATGCGGAAAGGTCAGGGAACGACCACCGCATATCCCGGAGCAATATGGCCTTAGTTGCTAATGCTCCTAAAAACCCAAAAAGAACAACATCCTTCTTGAAATGAGGCCTCCAGACCTGTATACAGTACTCTAGGTGTGGCCTGACCATTGCCTTATACAAGGGAATAATCACCTCCTTATCCCTGCTAGAAACATTCCTATATATCATCGACAATACACCGTGAGCTACTCGTGCAGCCCATCTACACTGCTCAGAAAACTTCATATCTGCCTGCACAACCACCCCCAGGTCCCTTTCATTCTCTGCCACTGTCAGTGTAGTACCACAGAGTTGATACTTTGTTCTGGGGTTGCTGTTTCCCATATGTAGTACTTTACATTTGTCAACGTTAAACTTCATTTGCCACCTCTCAGCCCATCTGCTCAACCTTTCCAGATCCTGTTGCAGTAGCATAGTGTCAGTAGTGTCCTTGACAACCCTGCCAACCTTCGTATCGTCTGCAAACTTGGACATTAAGCTTGATATACCATCATCAATATCATTTATAAATACAGAAAACAATAATGGTCCCAATTCTGAACCCTGAGGGACTCCACTAATAACATTAGTCCACGATGAGCAGTGTCCATTGATTGCCACTCTGTCTTCTCCCCCTCAACCACCCCTTTATCCATAGCAGCAATTTTCCCCCAATGCCACACTGCTCCAATTTGTGCAGCAGTCTTCCATGTGCAACAGTATGAAAAGCCTTTCTAAGATCCAAGTATATAATATCAAAGTTATTCCCTGCATCCAGTTCTTTTGTGACTGCATCATAGTATCCAATCAAATTGGTCAGGCAAGACTTCCCCTTAACAAAACCATGCTGTGTCCGAGCTATAACTGAAGTCTTGTCTAGATGATCCTGCAGTGCTTCTTTAACCAGTGCCTCCATTAATTTTCCGGGAACAGAAGTTAAACTAACAGGTCTATAATTACTTGTGTCGCCCTTTGATCCTCCTTTGAGAATTGATGTCACATTTGCACATCTCCAGACCATGGGTACTTCCCCTGAGTCCAAGGAAGCTCTCATAATTATGGCTAAGGGTTTGCTTACTTCCTTTGCTGCCTCCTTTAATATAACTGGATAGATCCCATCCACCCCAGGTGCCTTTCTTGTATTTATCTTCAACAATTTCTCCTCCACTTTACTCTCAGTTATTACAAGATTCTCTAGCTTACTGCCAGAGTTGAATATACCTCTGGCATTCCCCTCGCTGAATAACTCCTCATGTGTGAATGTCGATGCAAAATATTCATTTAGTTTGTTAGCTACCTGAGCAGGATCATCAACAGTTGATCCATCGATATCAAGTGGACCAATCTGATTCATCCCCTTTCTTCTAGAGTTTACATAAGTAAAGAACTCTTTGCTGTTTTTCTTTGCATTCCTTGCCAAAGATTTCTTGTAATCTGCCTTCGCCTGCCTAACCTCCTTTGTAACTTGGTTACAGATCAACTTGTATCTATCATAGGCTTCTGTGTTACGTGTTAATTTGTACGTATCCCATGCATTTTTCTTCTCTGCCATATGTCTCATTAGTGGACATCATAATATCCTATCAAATTTGTCAGACAAGACTTTCCCTTAACAAACCCATGCTGTGTTTGAATTATTGCTGCAGTCTTGTCTAGATGATCCTGCAATGCATCTTTAACCAGCGACTCCATTATTTTACCCGGAACAGAAGTTAAACTAACTGGTCTGTAGTTACTCGTGTCACCCTTCGATCCCCCTTTGTGAATTGGGGATACATTTGCACATCTCCAGTCCGTGGGAACCTCCCCTGAGTCCAAGGATGCCCACATCCACTTAGGCCTAAGTGGATGTCAGATGAACAATATTTCTTAGTTGGTATGTAAAGCCTAGTAGCTTTATATCTATTAAGAAATATTGTTCAAGGTTTAGGCCTAAATGGTTGTCAAATGAACTAATGAGACTCGTAACAGAGAAGAAAAATGCATGGGATGCATATAAATTATCAAGCGATCCAGAAGCCTATGGCAGATATAAGTTAATCTGTAATCAGGTCACAATGGAGGTTCGGCAGGCGAAGGCAGATTACGAGAAATCCTTGGCAAAAGATGCTAAGAAAAACAGCAAGGATTTCTTTACTTATATAAAGTCTAAAAGGAAGGGGATGAATCTGATTGGTCCACTTGACATTGATGGTTCGACTGTTGATGATCCTGCTCAGATAGCAAACAAATTGAATGAGTATTTTGCATCTACATTCACACATGAGGAATTATTAAGGTTTGAAAATGGCAGAAGGTTATCAAATTGTAGCAAGATACTTAATGATTTTGTAATAACTGAGAGCAAAGGCCCCGAGTGCCAAGCGATAGTTCCCAAGCGATCTTTCTAGTGCGATTTTCTAGCGATTTTCCTAGGGCGAGTACTAGTGCTTAAATAATCCCTCCACCGCTCGCAACGTTACTGCTTCCCTCGCTGAGCAACGTTACTGCTTCCCTCGCTGAGCAACGTCACTGCTTCACCGCTAGCAACGTTACTGCTAACCCCGCTTGCAACGTCACTGCTATCGCTAGCAACGTACTGCTCTCCTCTTCTGCTGATCGCTTGGTCACTGGTTGGCACCGCTCCTGCCTCCACGTGGCGGGGTCGGTAACCTGGGAGAAGGAATTCCCTCTTCCAGGGCTAAAAGGAGCAACGATGGATTGTGATGCATATCCACCGCTAGAGCCCACGGGCTCCAGACCTGTCAACTCTGATTCAGAGCATGACTTGAATCGTCCGAAGAGACAGCGGACTGAAAAACAGAGTGCAGACATACCAGCATTTCTAATAATGCACTCATTATCCACACAACCTGTAGGCAAGTTATCGCCATTTCTAATACAGAAATGCTTAGAATCGGTTGTTGGATCTCCTAAAATGGTGAAGCGTCTCCAATCTGGGGACATTCTAATTGAAGCTTCTAAGCCAAGTCACTCAGAAAAATTGTTAAAATTAACAACTTTTAACAATATTCCTGTGTCAGTAACAGCCCATAACACTCTGAACACCTCTAAAGGAGTTATCAGCGAATGGGACTTATTAAATGTGTCTGAGGAAGAAATCGTTCAAGAGCTTAGTGAACAAAAAGTGACTCATGCACGGAGAATTATGACAAAAAAAGATGGCAACCTATTACCAACCAGGTCCATTATTTTGACATTCAGTACTCCGAATCTTCCATCTTTTGTAAAAGCAGGTTACTTAAACTGCAAGATTCGACCCTACATCCCGAATCCCATTCGCTGCTTTAAGTGCCAGAAGTACGGCCATTCTCAGACGGCATGCCGAGGCGATGCTGTATGTCCTATTTGTGGCTCCAAGGAGCATTCCCAAGGAGACTGTACAGCTTCCACTCCCACTTGCCCAAACTGTAAAGGAAGCCACCCTGCATTTTCTAAGGCGTGTGGTGTGACCTTTGGAAAACAGGGAAAAAAATCCAAAAGTATAAAGTGGAGCACAAAGTCACATACCCTGAAGCAAGAAAGCAAATAATGCTAACCATGCCTAGCCGATCATATGCATCGGTCACCAAAAATAGCCGCTCAGCTGCAACCCAAACAGATGTCTCCATCGAACCGAATATTTCCTTTGCCACCTGGGCCAAAACTGTGCTAACTTACAATAAGAAAACTACAGTCAGTGAGACCAGCAACACCCCAATCAGCATCCCAACTGATGCTATCTCAACCTTGCCCGAAACAACGAAATCAGCTACTATTGAAAACCAGAAGAAAGTGAAACCACATATTAGCAACATAGAAATGGAGGTTCAATCAGAGGATGAAGAGACAGTACTAGAGTTACATGCTAGTGATACCGTGGATACAGGACGCCCAACTTTCCCCAGAAATGAAAAATCAAAACTAAGCAGACAGAAACCTTCTCAGAAAAAACAGTCAGATCAATCTTCCTCAAGTAAATCCAACAAATGAATAAATTCCTTCAGTGGAACTGCAGAGGATTGCGCAGTAATATAGATGACTTGAATGATTTACTCATACAAACTAAAGCAATAGGTGTATGTTTACAGGAAACCTTTTTATCACCACATGTTTCTCTGAAAATTAAAAATTATTCTATGTTTAGGCGAGACAGGGATTCTGATACTCGTGGTGGGGTGGCTATTCTTATCAGAACTAACATACCGTCAAGACATCTCCAAATACAAACCTCTTTAGAAGTTGTAGCGGTTCGGATAGCAATGGGAATATCGTTAACCCTTGCATCCATTTATATCCCACCGAATTATCCTTGCTCCCAGACTGAACTTGATAATCTTATCACACAATTGCCACCTCCAGTCTGTTTACTCGGCGATTTCAACGGTCACCATCCATTGTGGGGATCTTCCACCATGGATAGGAGAGGCCATTAATAGAAATATTCCTGGATAACCATAACCTGACTCTGTTAAATTCTGGCTCTCCAACTCATATCCAACTACCTACAGGTAGTACATCAGCGATAGATTTATCAATATGTTCAGCATCTCTTTTTCCAAGCATGGAATGGTTAGTGCTAAATGATCCATTCCACAGTGACCATTTTCCTATCATCAGTTCAATTCAAACACAGACGGTGTCATGTCCTAAAGGCCGTACTTCCTGGAACTTTCATAAAGCAGACTGGAAAAACTATTCAACTTGTGTTCTACTTGACAAACTATATGTACAACAAAATCATATTGATGACGTAACTGATCACATCACAAGTCATATATTATCTGCAGCAGAAATTTCTATTCCAAAATCTAACCAGAGCAAGCGGGTACACCAAAATCAGTGGTGGAATGAAGAATGCTCCAAAGCGAAACGGGAAAAAAACCGTGCCTGGAACCAGTTTCGCAAATTTCCAACTACTGCCAACCTAATTATGTACAAAAAACTCAGAGCCAAAGCAAGACAAATTAGGAAGACAGCAAAACGTGACTCCTGGATTAAATTCGCCTCAGCTATTAACAAATATACTGACACTCGAATCATTTGGAAAAAAATTCAAGCTCTCAATGGGAAATTTCTACCGCAGCAATCTCCGATAATACAATGCAATGGGCAGGACTTATCCTCTCCTACTGACATTGCAAATGCTTTAGCCGAATCTTTTTATAACATTTCTGCCTGTTCCTCTTATGTGATCTCCTTTCAACGCAGTAAAACTGATTCAGAAAGTCATAAGTTTAATTTCGCAACTAGACTTTCACTTCCATATAACCAGCTGTTTACTCTATCTGAATTGAGACAATCTTTGAGCAAATCTCCGAACAGCGCAGCAGGACCAGACGGCATTCACTACAATATGCTGAAGCATCTGTGTGAAGCTGATCTCGGCACACTATTGCTCTTTTATAACCGGATCTTCTCTGAAAATACGTATCCTCTGTCATGGCGTCATTCCTATATTTGTGCTATTCCAAAACCAGGCAAAGATCCTTCTGTAGTTGAGAATTACAGACCAATATCATTGACAAGCTGTCTGGGCAAAATCTTTGAAAGGATGGTACATAAGAGGCTCACCTGGATTCTAGACTCCGAAAATCTCCTTTCTGACCACCAATATGGCTTCCGTAAAAACAGGTCCACCCTAGATATACTTGTAAAAATTGAATCCAACATTCGTAATGCCTTCGTCAGAAGGCAACATCTAGTGATGGTCAACCTGGATATTCATAAAGCATTTGACACCACATGGCGTCATGGTATTATTAAAGATATGCATCAGTTGGGGCTGAGAGGACATCTCCCTTTAATAATTCAGAACTTTTTAAAATTGCGTACATTTCAGGTCCGATATAAAAACATGCTGTCAACATCTCACATTCAAGAAGAGGGTGTCCCGCAGGGTTCCATATTGAGTCCAACCCTATTTGCAATAAGGATCAACAATATTTTGGAAGAACTTCCAAAAACGATTGAAGTATACATGTATGCTGACGATCTGACCATATCCTGCCAATCGCAAAGCATGAATACTATCGAAAGACAGCTACAAATTGCTTTAACGAGAATTCAATCCTGGACCTTACGAAATGGATATAATCTCGCTGAACAGAAAACCACTACCACTCATTTCTGCAAACTTCGGTCACTTCATCCTGATCCAGAGCTAAAGATAAATAACGTGCCAGTTCCTCTTGCTCACAATGTCCGTTTCCTTGGTCTGATACTAGACAGGAAACTGAACTTTCAAGCACATGTGGCCTATCTTCGAACCATCTGCTTGAAGAAATTAAACATCCTCCGGTGTGTGTCATCCATGTCATGGGGTGCTGATCGTCATACCCTCATCCATCTTTATAGAGCTCTCATCAGGTCTCGCTTGGACTATGGCTCTCCAGTATATGATTCAGCGAGGAAAAGTACTTTAGAACGACTAAACACCATCCAGCACAGTGCTTTGAGAGTCGCTCTAGGCGCATTCAGAACCTCCCCGGTTCAGAGCCTGTACATCGAAGCTCATGAACCTCCCTTACATCTTCGCAGAAAATCATTACTTCTGATGTATGCTGCAAAAATCTGTAGTCTGCCGTCTCATCCTTGTTGGAGATGTCTCTTCAATACTGAATGCGAGACCTTTTACCTCAGTAAACCTAATGAAAACCGACCTGCTCCACTTAGATTTAAGGAACTGGCTCCATCATGGAACATAGAAATCAGCAATATATTTCAGGACAAAACACCACCAGATCCACCATGGAAAAATATCTGTGCAATATATGATGACTACTTTCAACAGTGGGGAAAGAACACGCTGTCTCCTTCCAATATCGCACAGTTACATGCAACTTACTCTCTTTCTAATTCAAACGCATGTGAAATCTATACAGATGGATCAAAAACCGAGACCCAAGTAGGTGCTGCTGCAATCTTCCCATCATTTAGAACTTCTGTCTCATTGCCAATAGAATGCAGTATCTTCACTGCTGAGCTCTATGCTATAAAGTTAGCTCTGGATCACGTTATTGAACATCTAATTCCGTCTGCTTTAATATACACTGACTCACTCAGTGCTGTCTCTGCCATAAATACTAATACCAATTCCTCTCACCCTGTAATAAAACAAATTCATTCTAAGTTACTTGCCTGTAAGGAATTGAATCTAACGGTGACTTTCTGCTGGATCCCAGGACATTCTGGAATAGCCAGCAATGAAAGAGCAGATCATGCAGCCAAACAACCAGAAACCACTATTTCGCAGACTTTTCAAGTTCCATATACAGATTACAAACACATTATCCGTAAAGCATGTTATAACAGCTGGTCACTAATATGGAAAGGTTATCCAGGAAATAAACTCTACCAAATAAAACCGGAACCAAAGCTGTGGCAATCCAGCTTCAGAAAAAACAGGCGAGATGAAATAATTTTAGGAAGGCTAAGGATTGGGCATACTCACCTCACCTCACTCACCTGTATCTATTAACTAATGACAGCCCTCCCCAATGCACATCATGCCAAGTTCAACTGACCATTCGACATTTGTTAGTGGACTGTCCCCACTTTCAAACCATCCGCTTAGACTTCTTTAAGTCAATTTCTAATAAGCAGTCATCAATAAATTTATTACAGATTCTGGGAGAAGATTTTAATGAAAAAGAACTATTTACTTTCCTAAATCGTATAGGAATATATCATAAAATATAGTTATCACAATTAAGCTAATATTTCATATTCACCATTAGAAAGACACAATATGGCCCTAGCAGCCTATGTGTCGTTAAACACAACAACAACAACTGAGAGCAAAGTGGAAGAGAAACTGTTGCAGTTAAACGTAAGAAAAGCACCTGGGGTGGATGGGATCTATCCAGTTATATTAAAGGAGGCAGCAAAGCAACTAAGCAAACCCTTAGCCATAATTATGAGAGCATCCTTGGACTCAGGGGAGGTTCCCACGGACTGGAGATGTGCAAATGTATCCCCAATTCACAAAGGGGGATCGAAGGGTGACACGAGTAACTACAGACCAGTTAGTTTAACTTCTGTTCCGGGTAAAATAATGGAGTCGCTGGTTAAAGATGCATTGCAGGATCATCTAGACAAGACTGCAGCAATAATTCAGACACAGCATGGGTTTGTTAAGGGAAAGTCTTGTCTGACAAATTTGATAGGATATTATGATGTGGTTACAAAGGAACTGGATGCAAAAAATAATTTTGATATCATATATTTGGATTTCAGGAAAGCTTTTGACACTGTTGCGCATGGAAGACTATTCTACAAATTGGAGCAGAATGGTATTAAGGGTAAGTTGCTACAATGGATAAAAGGATGGTTAAGTGCGAGAAGACAGAAGGGTGGTAATCAATGGGTGCTGCTCTTCTTGGACTAATGTTATTAGTGGAGTCCCACAGGGTTCGGTGTTAGGTCCTCTGTTGTTTTGTATATTTATCAATGATATTGATGAAGGTATATCAGGCTTAATGTCGAAGTTTGCAGATGATACAAAGGTTGGCAGGGTTGTTAATGACAGTAATGGCAGTGTGCTACTGCAACAGGATCTAGATAATTTGGGCAGATGGGCTAAGAAGTGGCAACTGAAGTTTAACCTTGACAAATGCAAAGTACTGCATATGGGTAGAAGTAACCCCAGAGAAACGTACCAACTGTGTGGTACTACACTTAAAGTGGTAGAAAATGAAAAAGACCTGGGAGTAATTGTGCAGGCAGATATGAAGTTCTCTGAGCAATGCAGACAGGCTGCCAGGGCAGGTCATGGGGTTTTGTCAATGATATATAGGAATTTTGCTAGCAGGGAAAAGGAGGTGATTATCCCTCTGTATAAGGCAATGGTCAGGCCACGCCTTGAGTACTGCGTACAGGTCTGGAGGCCTCATTTTACAAAGGATGTAGATTTACTTGAACGTGTACAGAGAACGGCAACAAGATTGGTGAGGGGAATGAAGGGATCCTCTTACCAAGAGAGGCTTAAATTCTGCAAATTGCAGTGGCTGGAGACTAGGCACCTGCGCGGTGATCTGATTGAGGTATATAAGGCCTTGAATGGGTTGAGCATGGTGAATTCTGATGGGATCCTTCCACTTGTTCAGGTTACGAACCTAAGGGGGCATAAATTCAAATTAAGAAAAGACAGATGTAGAATAGATGTGCGGAAATTTGTCTTTAGCTAGCGGGTGGTTAATTGCTGGAACAAACTTCCATCTGTCGTTGTGGAAGTTGATAGGTTGAATAAATTTAAGGAGGAACTGGACAGGCATTTGGAGGGAATGGTGTGATTTTTTTTTTTTTTTTTTTTTTTTTTTTTTGGCTGATGCTGCATAAGCTTATACATTTGCTTTCTTGCATCACATGCCACTACTACTACTACTACTACTTCCAAGATAAGTTCTTTGAATGCTTCCCATTTTGAATTTGCTTTTGGTAACATCATCAGTTGGTCCCACTGTATAGAATTTAAATACTGTCTCAGTCCATCATAGTCGCCTTTACGAAAGCAATAACCCTTCCCTTTACCCCTAATGGTAGTTACCTCTTTGAGTAAATCCCAGCCGACCGGGCTAGCCAGGTGGGTAAAGTGCGTGCCTGGTAGCCCAAAGGTTGCGGGTTCGATTCGCGCCTCGGGCTTGGATCAAAGTACTGCAAAAACCTTGGGAGGTGCATTATAGCCACAGAAGCCTATGCGCCAACAACTACCAAAAAAAAAAAAAAAAAAAAAAAAGAGTAAATCCCACTTCAGCACACTGTGATCACTGCCACCTAGTGGTTCATTTACCTGCAGATTCTTAATGCATGAAGAATCACTACTGATAATCAAAACAAGAGTATTACTCCCTCTAGTTGCCTCCCGAACATGCTGATGTAGAAAACAATCATCCAATAAATCCACAAAAGCCTTGCTAGTGTGTGAGTGACCAGCCCCCAAATTCCAGTCAATATCTGGGAAATTAAAATTCCCCATTATAAGACTTTCTGATTTATTGACCCACTCTATTTCCCTGTACAATTTCTTATTATACTCATCAGAGTCATTAGGCCTATAGCACACTCCTACTCTCAATTTTGATCTCCCAATGCTTATGTCACACCAAACTGACTCGACACTGCTCTGTCCAGCAATGTCGACTGGCTTCACTTCCTTGGATTTTATGTATTTCTTAACTAATGGCATAACCCCTTCTCGCTTCTTATCCTGTCTATCCCTTCTGTAGACATTGTACTCCCCAAATTCCAGTTCTGCATTCCTTATATCTGTGTGACACCACGTCTCTGAAATCCCCACAATATCTGCCTTTGATGTTTTGAGCAATACCTCAAATTCATCAGATTTATTTACTAAACTCCTAGCATTGGTGTACACGCAAGTATACATGCACCTGTTCTTTTTCTTAGCTACCCTAACACAACCCATGTGTTTACTTGTACCCCAACGATTCCCAGCAGTCTCTGAAATATCCTGCATCTTATTTTCCAGTCTGTGGCTCATTCCAATAGAAGCAGTGCAAGAATCACTTTCACCTCTGCCAGTGGCTACTGTTAATCTATTAGTCCTTGTATCCCCCCACTCTAGCAGTTTACCGACCCACCTAACACTGCCTCGATAGCATCAGCAAACATTCTTGCACCCTTTCTATTTAAGTGTATCCCATCCCTGTAGAATCAGTCTCTCCTGTTAACAAGTACAGACCAGGCTGAAAAAATTCTACCCCTTGAGCCTTGCACAATCTTTCCAGGGCCGAATTGATCGACAGGGCTCTCATCATATACTCCCTCCTATCATGTCTGGGTAGAATTGCAGACACTTTCAAATTCAACCCTAATTCACTGCTTTTTTTCAACAGTTACATGTACTTGTTAAGTAATTCTGCCGGTCCGCTACTTTTAATATCATTAGTGCCAACGTGTACAACTATATTACATTTTGTGCCCTTAAAAGATGATATCCGCTCTACAACGTCATCAACCTTTGCCCATGGCAGACATACCCTGGTCCTGTTCCACCTATCGATTCCAGCTATTTGGTGGTGACGGACTCGAACCCCGGTCTAATCAAGAAGCGTGTGCTACGAATGTTATTATTGGAGTTCCCCAGAGTTCGGTGGTTGGCTAATTGTTGTTTTGTGTATTCAGCAATGATATTGACGAAGGTATATTAGGCTTAATGTCCAAATTTGCAGATGATACAGAGGTTGGCAGGGTTGTTAATTATACTAAAGACAGTATGTTACTGGAACTGGATCTAGGTTAGTTGAACAAATAGCTGAGAAGTGTCAACTGAAGTTTAACATTGACAAATGTAAAGTCCTGCATATGGGTAGAAGTAGCCCAAGAGAATCGTACCAGCTGTGTGGTACTACACTAAGGGAAGTGGAGAGTAAAAAAGACCTGGAGGTAATTGTGCACTGTGATATGAAAACGGGCTGCCAAAGCAAGATCATGGAGTCTTGTCAATAATATATAGGAATTTTGCTAACAGGGACAAGGAGGTGATTATTCTGTGGTATTCAAGGTGTGGCAATGGTCAGGCCACACCTTGAATACTGTTACAGGTTTGGTGGCCTCATTTTATGAAGGATGTATAGTTGCTAGAATGAGTACAAAGGTGGGCAACAAGGTTGGTGAGGGGGATCAAAGGGGTTCTCTTACCAAGATAGGCTTAAATTTTGCAGCACCTGGAGACTAGGCATATGCAAGGTTATATGATTGAGGTGTATAAGGCCTTGAATGGATTGAGCAACTCAGTGCTGATGTAACCCCATGTAAAGTAAAATAAGGTTAGGTTAACATGATCACTGGTTAGTAAAATCAACCGCTTTATAGAATTAATTTTCAAAAACCAACTCTGGTGGGGCAAGCCTGCTCCACTGATTTGGGGTTCATCTTTTCAATAGACCCCATATCTGTGTTTTCCCCCCAGCCTTCAGTCTCCCCTCCCCCTCTAAGTTACAACTATTAGTGTTCGAATCATTGTTAAATTGTGTTTTTTTTTTTTTTTTTTTAGGTCCTAGCCACTGAAATCTCATGAAATTAGGTGGCAGGACCTGCCAGAGTAAATAACTATAATACTTGTGTACCTGGGCTGCCTCCATGGAGTGTGGGCAATGTTAGGTCCCGTTAGGGGCCCGGCGGCCAGATGACCTGAGAAACAATGGTACACAACACTACACATATACAAGGTCCTACACATATATTTGGTCCTTGAGGTTGTCACAGACATTCTCTCAGATATGCCAGACAAGCTGTTCTTGCTACCTGGGAGTCTAAAACGCTGATGGAACTGATATTCGGGTGACACTTAAGTCAAGTGGACCCAATTTCGGCGAAGTCCGGACGGTCTATGACAGCCAAATCCTCTGCTTGCACCTTCACGATGGTGGGACTGTTAGTAATCCTGGGTATAACCTCCATGCACAAGTACATGGTGGGTGACCACCCAGGTGTGAACCAACGTAAGCAGGGGTCGCGGTGTGGCGCCCACACCACATGGAGGAACGCCGCCCCTCTATGTTACCAGGCAGTACTAGGTGGTAGATGACTCTCATCAACCGGTGAAATCCCACCACTTTGCTTATTGGAGGCTTGAAGTGGTGGAACCCATGTTTAGTCTCTAGAGCTAAGTTCCGGTCAACCCTTCCCAATCTCTTCCATCATGCAGTATTATTGATGACTTTTGAGGTTATGATGAACATCGTGGCGAGATCCAATATTCCTTACATTTCGAGGGTACAGCTCTAAAACGGTGTTCGCAGGCCGGCCGCTAGATAGTACACCGGACCAAACCTATTGGTAACTCTCTAGGAGGCTTCCGGATCAGCTAGTGTATAATCTTGCTACCTCTACTCTGCCAGATAGTGACTGGAGGGAGTCCGAGTAGTGTGTATGCGGGGAGCATTGTCGAGGCCACGTTATGTCAAGGATCTGGGTATATTCTTACCACATGTACGCGGGCGCCTCCGTAGCCAGGTGGGAAGGAGCAACAGTGCGTAGCACACGCTTCTTGATTAGACCGGGGTTCGAGCCCGTCACCACCAAATACGGAGGATGCGGAAAGGTCAGGGAATGACCACCGCATATCCCGGAGCAATATGGCCTTAGTTGCTAATGCTCCAAACAACAAAACATCCCAAATACCACATGTACGCCATATCCAAAAATTTCATTACTTCATACAGCATGTCCCACCCACTTTTTCTTACTATTGAATACACCATGAATTGTCAAAATAATAGAGCAAGCTTATCTGCGAAAAGATCTAAACCTCCCAAGGACTTCCTAATTCATTTCACAAATATACGTGGTCTTAATTCCAATCTCAATGATGTCCATTTCCACTTGCAGTCTTCCAAACCCCATGTACTTTTTCTGACTGAATCTCAGTTATCAGTTGATTCAACTACTTCTCATCTCAGATATCCAAATTATTTGCTGTATGATTCCTTTCGCCTCAAAGGTGGTACTTGTGCATATGTCCGTTCTGATATTCCCTGTCAGAGACTTGGCAATTTGGAATCTCCTCTCTTTCATCTTCTCTGGCTTAAAATCTCTCTACCTCATTGTGTCAAATTCATCTGTTGTCTCTACCGTTCTCCCAACTCCACTAATCACTTGGAGCTCTTTGACTTCCTCTCTTTGCAACTTGACTTTCTCCAATCTAACTTACCTAACAGTGAGGTAATTTTCCTTGGTGATTTTAACGTTCACAACTGCAGCTGGCTTCCATTTTCTAGTCACACCGACCCAGCAGGTCGAGATGCTGAGGCTTTTGCAATTACTAATGACCAAGCACAGATTGTTCATTTACCTACAAGAATACCGGACAATCCTAATCATACAGCCAATATGCTTGATCTTTTTCTCACAAACAACCCTTCTAAGTACAAGGTCGAAGTGAAAGGTCCCTTAGGCACTTCAGATCACAACTTGGTGATTGTCTCTTCTCCAATGGAACCTTTATCTCATGGCTATTCCCAACCTCGTATTGTTTGGCATTACAAGAATGCAAAATGGGATGACCTGCGAGACTTCTTTTCTTCTTTTCCTTGGTCTGATTACTGTTTCAAAACTTCTGATGTCAATGTTTGCTCAGATCGTGTCAGTGAAATTATTCTTGCAGGAATGGAATCCTTTATCCCACACTCCACTTTAAAATCTCGTCCTTTATCTAAACCTTGGTTTTCCAATAAATGTGCTAAGGCTGTCCAAGAGAAGAATGTTGCATATCGTAATTGGCTTGTTTCTAATTCTTCAGTTTCATTTTCTGCCTACACCAAAGCTCGCAACAATTGTAAAGCAGTTATTAATCAGTCCAAACTAGAGTTTGAACAGGCTAAGAGTAGAAAACTTCCTTCTTGCCCTAATTTCTGGTCATTCTGGTCTCTTGCCAAAGCTATTGGCCGCAACTTTTGCCCATCTCTGCTCCCACCTCTGTCCAAACCAGATGGTTCTGTTGTCACTTCAGCCAAGGATAAAGCTGACCTGCTAGCATCCCATTTCTCTTCCAGCTCATGTATTAATGATCTTGGTAAAACACCTCCCACCATTCCTGTCACGCTCCATTCAATGCCTCCTGTGGTCTTCCGTCAAAAGGATATCAGAAGGATTTTGATGAATCTTGATGCTAAGAAAGCTCCAGGTCCTGATGGTATTTCTCCACTTGTTCTCAAAACCTGTGCTCCTGAACTTACTCCTATTCTTTGCCGCCTTTTTTCACTTTCTTATTCCAAAGGTGTTTTTCCTTCTGCTTGGAAATTTGCTCATATCCAGCCAGTTCCTAAAAAGGGTGACAAATCCCTCCCATCCAATTATCGTCCCATTGCAATTACTTCTACTCTTTCTAAAGTAATGGAGAAATCAATTAACCGCCAACTCTTAAACTACCTAGAAACCTTTCGTCTGATCAACGATCGCCAGTATGGATTCCGTCAGTGTCGATCCACTGGTGATATTCTGGCTTATGTTACCCATTTATGGACTAATTCAATGGAAAGGTTCGGTGAAACACAAGTAGTTGCTCTTGACATCTCAAAGGCTTTTGATCATGTTTGGCATAAAGGTCTTCTAAACAAGCTTCCATCTTATGGTTTGCCAACTGTTTTTAGTAATTGGTTATCCAGTTTTCTCTCTGATCGCTCACTGAGGGTAATGGTAGATGGCTCTCTGTCTTCTAACTTCTCCACTAATGCCGGTGTCCCCCAAGGTTCAGTTCTTTCCCCCACTCTTTTCCTCTTGTATATCAATGACCTTCTTCCATTGACTGGAAATCCTATCCATAGTTTTGCCGATGATAGCACATTGCATTCAACTTTCCATTTTGAGAAACCTTGTCCTGCTCAATCAGCTTCAAGTTCTCGAAAATCTGCTGCCAATTCTTTAAATGCCGATCTTCAGGTAATTCTCCAGTGGGGCAAAGACAACTTAGTTGATTTCAACCCTTCTAAAACTCAGTCTTGTCTTATATCTCGCAAAAAGGATTCTTCTGCTCCTATGCTTATCTTTAGTGACACTCCGATTTCTAGGCAAAATGATATATCTCTTTTGGGGATTACCCTGACGTCTAATCTCTCTTGGCACAAGCACATTACAAATATTGCTTCCTCTGCATCTAAAAAACTTGGTTTTCTCTTTCGCTCTCGGCGTTACTTTTCTTCCAAACAGCTGCTCACTCTGTATAAATCGCAAATCCGCCCTGCCATGGAATATTGTTCCCACATCTGGGGTGGTGCCCCCAAAACCTCTCTCAGGCTTCTTGATTCCAATCAGAAGAGGGCAGTTAGGTTAATTAATGATTCATCTCTAACAGAGTCTCTCCACTCGCTTTCTCATAGACGTACTGTTTCTGCTGCATGCCTCTTCTACAGATACTTCCATGGGCACTGTTCTTCTGAATTGGCTTCTATAATTCCCGCTCTCTCTTTCAACAGTCCGAACACGTGCCGCCACCAGCCAACATCCATTTACTGTCCAACTTCAAACCCACAGAACCAACTTTTCATCTTCCTCATTTATTCATTCAACTGCCGTTTTCTGGAACAACCTTCCTTCATACGTATTTCCTGAAAATTACAATCTACAGAAGTTCAAGTCCAATGTCAACAAATATCTTCTTTCGTCTTCTCAACCTCCAACCCAAGCACGGTACTAAGTACTATAGGTTCTAATACCTCTCGTGTTTGGGGTTCTCATAAAAAAAAAAAAAAAAAGAACCATACACTTCTAAATCTTGAACAATTAAACTTTACACTAGCCGGTATTCAAATACACAAATACTTTATTTACAATAAAATAAAATTAAATGAAACAAAATAAAATATATAGTAGGCTAAAACTGATGTGATTTAATTTACAATAAAATACAAAAATATAAAATATGATGATAAAAGCGATAAAAACAGTTAATAAAATACCGTAACAACTGTAGCTTTCGGAGATAGCGATCTCCTTTCTCAACAGCATATTTCTGCTGTGCGGCACATCCTTAAATAGCAGATCCACGGCACTTGTCACATGGTTCCTCGGGGGGTAAGGCCGGAATTTCCCATTTATGCCCCCGAACCGGAAATGGCTCGGGAGCGTGCTAGCTGAAACCGTTCATCTCTCCCAAGAACCATGGTTTCAAAGAGGGGATGTAAGCAACACCCTGGTCTCTATTAATGGAATTGCTAGCTGCCCCAGTACGTAAACTCTCAAGCCATTTATGGTCCCAGAACCCATGTGCATGATCCTTGATGACATCCTCCGGGGAGATTTGATGTTGCTTCTCCCAGAAATGTTCTGCCACGGCAGACTTCCCATAGTTTGCGGACTTTCTTGCATTCATATGCTCCCCCAGACGGTCTTTCAGTCGTCGGCCCGTCTCACCTACATAACACACCCCACAATCCAGGCATTTAATTTCTTATACCACCCCACTGTTGGCTTCTTTCCTTATGGGATCTTTGACACAAGATATCACTGTGTAC
The DNA here is from genome assembly GCF_048544385.1 of Mastigoproctus giganteus. Classification (NCBI taxonomy): domain Eukaryota; kingdom Metazoa; phylum Arthropoda; class Arachnida; order Uropygi; family Thelyphonidae; genus Mastigoproctus; species Mastigoproctus giganteus. The sequence continues at coordinate 745,668 of NC_143582.1, forward strand.
AACCTTGGTCCCGGGAGTTGCACACAGCTATCTGGCACCCCCAAATTATTCTTGCAATGTGGTCTGAAAGGCCCGGATAGTAGGGAATGTATGCAGTGCTCACAGGGGCGAACGGCTCAGTTCGGGTCGACTCCGCTCCTCTAATAATTCTGTCCAACACCCTCTGGGGGTAGCTGTTTTTCTTGAGGTCTGCCGTGACACAAATAATTTCGTTGTCTCTGTCCTCGGAGGTGCTACAGTGGGACCACACCCTATCTACTAAAGCCTTGACAAAACTACCCTTGTGTTGGCTGGCTTGTGCCGAGGTGTAATGAGTATATTGACCTCGGCACATGGGCTTTCTAAACACCTTGGTCTTGAGCCTGCAACCATCCCTAATAACCAACACGTCAAGGAATGGTAGAGTTCCCTTTGCTTCCACCTCCAAAGTAAATTTAATAAAAGGGGAGAAACTATTAAGTACATCAAGTATCTGATCCTCCCTCCCCTTTTGTATAAAAGGACAGACTATACGAGAAGACGAGATTATGATTTCTTTCGATGTTACATCATTGTTCACTTGTATCCCTATTAATTTCGGAGTCCAGTGTGTTAGAATGGCATTAGAAAAGGATGTTTTGTTAAGTACTAGTACTCTTAGTGCTAATGATATTTGTGAGGGTGTGGAGTTCTGTTTATCCAGTACCACCATGGTTTTCCAAGATGTCATGTATAAGCAGGTCCATGGCACAGCCATGGGTTCCCCCATTAGTGCCATAGTGGCTAACTTAGCTATGGAAGAGTTGGAAGTTGAGGGTTTGGAATTTCCCATGCATAAATGGAAAAGATTTGTTGATGACACATTCACCATTATACAAAAGGGAAGGGAGGATCAGATACTTGATGTACTTAATAGCTTCTCCCCTTTTATTAAATTTACTTTGGAGGTGGAAGCAGAGGGAACCCTACCATTCCTTGATGTGTTGGTTATTAGGGATGGTTGTAGGCTCAAGACCAAGGTGTTTAGAAAGCCCATGTGCCGAGGTCAATATACTCATTATACCTCGGCACAAGCCAGCCAACACAAGGGTAGTGTTGTCAAGGCTTTAGTAGATAGGGTGTGGTCCCACTGTAGCACCTCCGAGGACAGAGACAACGAAATTATTCGTGTCACGGCAGACCTCAAGAAATGCGGCTACCCCCAGAGGGTGTTGGATAGAATTATTAGAGAAGCGGAGTCCGTTAGCCCCTGTGAGTACTGCATATATTCCCTACTATCCGGGCCTTTCAGACCACATTGCAAGAATAATTTGGGGGTGCCAGATAGCTGTTTGCAGCTCCCGGGACAAAGGTTGTACATAGTGATATCTTGTGTCAAAGACCCCATAACGAAAGAAGCCAACAGTGGGGTGGTATACGAAATTAAATGCCCGGATTGTGGGGTGTGTTATGTAGGTGAGATGGGGCGACGACTGAAAGACCGTCTGGGGGAGCATATGAATGCAATAAAGTCCGCAAACTATGGGAAGTCTGCCGTGGCAGAACATTTCTGGGAGAAGCAACATGAAATTTCTCCGGAGAATGCTGTCATCATGGAACATGCACAGGGGTTCTGGGACCGTAAATGGCTTGAGAGTTTACGTATTGGGGCAGCTAGCAATTCCATTAATAGAGACAAGAGTGTACGCTTACATCCCCTCTTTGAAACCGTGGTTCTTGGGCGAGATGAACAGTTTCAGCTAGCGCGCTCCCGAGGAACCATGTGATGAGTGCCGTGGAACTGCTATTTGAGGATGCCGCACAGCAGGAATATGCTGTTGAGAAAGGAGATCGCTATCTCCGAAAGCTACAGTTGTTACGGTATTTTATTAACTGTTTTTATCGCTTTTATCATCATATTTTTGTATTTTATTGTAATTTAAATCACATCAGTTTGACTACTATATATTTTATTTTATTTCATTTAATTTCATTTTATACGCTCTTATTTTATTTTATTGTAAATAAAGTATTTGTTTATTTGAAAACCGGCTGGTGTAAAGTTTAATTGTTCAATATGAATTGTCCCAGCCTTGTAGGCCTATTTAGAGATACACTTTTAAATCTCTGGCATTCAGAGTGTTCTGTTTCACACATACAATGTATACTACGTGGAGATGGGGGAAACCCCTGGGGCCATTTGACACTAAACACACTCTACACTTTCATCGTTATCACATGTTCAGTTATAAGTATCAATTTTGTGAACACCTTTGTGATATTTTTCTAAAGCACGTTTTGGAGGTTGCTGTCTTAAAACAATAAAAACAATTTGCAGTTTCCGATTTGTTGGGTTTTCCTGTTAGTGCAATCTATTATAAAAGCAATAAGATGGAATAAACTATCTTATTGCATTTGCTATAATACTGATAGCTGGAATTCTGTGAGGTTTTATTTTATTAGGTTTATAACACATTGAAATGTGTTTACCCTTCCATGAAATTTTCAATCATATTACAAGCATAAATAATTTTTCCGAATTTTCTCTTCATTCCTATTTTTATGCTTTATAAACTTGTTACTCTGTATCTTACTTAGGCATATTGTGTTAGTTGTAATTTTTGCATGCTGTATTCTTTTTTATTGATTACTTATCTTTTTTAATGTTTTAAATTTTACAACCCAAAAAAAAACAGTAAACAGAAATATCAGTTAGTTAGTATTTGTAAAATAATAAGAGGAGTTTACCTCAATATAGTACATAGAACACTTCCATATGATACTCTCCAGAAATTAAAACGAAAAAATCGACAACTTACATTAGAGTAAAATAAATAATTAAGTAATTAAAAACCAATTTAACACAATTCAAATCAATTGAAAACAATTAAAAATCAATTTAACGCAATTAAAAAGAATCTAACGAAAATATTCAAAGCGATTTTCCTTCCTGAAGCTGACAACGCTTTTCGACCGTATGTCGTGTTTGTAGACCTGGGTACAGGTCTACAAACATGACATACGGTCATTTAAAAAATGAATCTAATTCATTTTTTAAACTTTTATTGACTATTTCATTCACTTCCTGTCTCTCCAGTAGTAAACTATCGATACACACAATTATGGGAGATTTTTTGAATGACTGTGCAAAATTACATTAAATCAACACTAAGGTACTCAGCCCATATTTCTTTTCTAAAATATTGTCTTCAAAACAACATCGTTCCAAAGTTTGCCAGGGTTAATTTAAATCAAAAAATTTCAGGCATAAAACAACTAACACTGGCCACATCGCGTAATATTGTTAAGCTTGCCTTAAAATCTTGATATTCGAATAAACAAAAATTCCTTTCCCAGGTTAGGAAGCTTCGCAATAAATTAAAAAATTATCTACATCCGAACGATTGGTCCGAATTGAAGACCTCCAAAGATATGCGACGGGAAGCACAGGCCTCAGAAATAAAAAAACAGACACGTTAATAAGTTGCAAACATTATCGGATAGGTCAAGACACGTTCATGCGAATTCTAACACATTGTCGCGGGCTTGCGACCAAGTTCATACGAGTTGGGTGACAATCCCACCACAGACACACAACGTACTACCACAGAATATGTCAGCTATTTCACGAACACCCCCTCACCCAGTATTCAACGAACCGACATATCAACAGGTTACAAATATTTCCTCATGTACGCTATCGCAGGACCAGATTTCACTTTTATCCAAAGGACTAAATTATAATTTACCACCTCGAAAACTACCTAAAAAACAATGCGTAATTGATATTGAATTTGGACTTCGTAAGGTTCCACAAAAAGACTTATTTATTCAACAAGTTAACCAAGTAGTGAATAACATAAAAGAAACGCTACTTCCTAAATTGAATACACATCACAGTTCAGCTTTACGAGAACTTCGTTGAAATAAGGACATTATTATACAGAGGGCAGTAAAGGAGATACAGTGGTAATACTAGATAAACCTGATTATATTAATAAGTTGGTAGATGACTTTCATCAACCGGTGAAATACCACCACTTTGCTTATTGGAGGCTTGAAGTGGTGAAACCCATGTTTAGTCTCTAGAGCAAAGTTTCTGGCATCCCCCATACTTCTGCTTCAACCTATGCACGGTACTAAGTACTATAGGTTTTGATACCTTTCGTGTTTGGGGTTTCATTAAAAAAAAAAAAAAAAAAAGTTAGATTCAGTTGTTTCAGATACCTCCACTTATCTTGAAGTAGACCCAGCACTGTTTACCAATTTGGTCAATCAATACAATAAAACGTTAACCACGTATCGAAAAAACGACTACATTACTATGGCCCAGTTAAAGGAATTGAAGGCCAGAACATACAATATTCCTGCACTTTTCGGTTAGGTAAAATTACACAAGACTGAATTTCCTATTTGACCTATTGTTTCCTACAGGAACTCGGCATTTTCATCCTTAGCCACACATGTATATAACAAATGATGTATATAAGACATCAAAGGTGGATATTGTTGGAATAGCAGAGACGTGGTGTCACACAGATATAAGGAATGCTGAACTGGAATTTGGGGAGTACAATGTGTACAGAAAGGATAAACAGGATAGAAAAGGAGGAGGTGTTATGCTGTTTTGCACTGCGAAAGCAAAAATAAGAGTAGGAATGTGTTATAGGCCTAATGACTCGAATGAGTACAGTGAACAATTGTACAGAGAAATAGTGTGCGCTAGTAAATCGGAATGTCTTATAATGTGGGATTTTAACTTCCCAGATATTGACTGGAACTTGTGGGTTGGTCACTCACACACTAGTCAGACTTTTGTGGATTTATTGGATGATTGTTTTCTGCAGCAGCATGTTCGAGAGGCAACCAGAGAAAGTAATACTCTTGATCTGGTTATCAGCAGTGATCATTCGTGTATTAAGAATTTGCAGATAAAGGAACCACTAGGTGGCAGTGATCACAGTGTACTGATGTGGGATTTACTTAAAGATTTAATTACCATCAGGGGTAAAGGAAAGGGTTTTTGCTTCCGTAAAGGTGAGTACAGTGGTCTCCGAAAGTTTTTAAATTCTGTACAGTGGGATCAACTGATGATGTTACCAACAGTAAATTCTAAGTGGGAAGCATTCAAGGAATTAATCGTGGATGCTACTAAAAGTTTCATACCTATTAAGAAATATTGTTCAAGGTTTAGGCCTAAATGGTTATCTAATGAACTAATGAGACTTGTAACAGAGAAGAAAAATGCATGGGATGCATATAAATTATCAAGCGACTCAGAAGCCCATGGCAGATATAAGCTAGTCTGTAATCAGGTCACAAAGGAGGTTAGGCAGGCGAAGGCAGATTACGAGAAATCCTTGGCAAAAGATGCTAAGAAAAACAGCATGGATTTCTTTACTTATGTAAACTCTAAAAGGAAGGGGATGAATCTGATTGGTCCACTTGACATCGATGGTTCGACTGTTGATGATCCTGCTCAGATAGCAAACAAACTGAATGAATATTTTGCATCAACATTCACACATGAGGAATTATTAAGGTTTGAAAATGGCAGAAGGTTATCAAATTGTAGCAGGATACTTAATGATTTTGTAATAACTGAGAGCAAAGTGGAGGAGAAATTGTTGAAGTTAAACATAAGAAAAGCACCTGGGGTGGATGGGATCTATCCAGTTATATTAAAGGAGGCGGCAGAGCAACTAAGCAAACCCTTAGCCATAATTATGAGAGCATCCTTGGATTCAGGGAGGTCCCCACAGACTGGAGATGTGCAACTGTATCCCCAATTCACAAAGGGGGATCGAAGGGTGACACGAGTAATTACAGACCAGTTAGTTTAACTTCTGTTCCGGGTAAAATAATGGAGTCACTGGTTAAAGATGCATTGCAGGATCATCTAGACAAGACTGCAGCAATAATTCAGACACAGCATAAGTTTGTTAAGGGAAAGTCTTGTCTGACAAATTTGATAGGATATTATGATGTGGTTACAAAGGAACTGGATGCAAAAAATAATTTTGATATCATATATTTGGATTTCAGGAAAGCTTTTGACTGTTGCTCATGGAAGGCTATTGTACAAATTGGAGCAGAATGGTATTAAGGGTAAGTTGCTACAATGGATAAAAGGATGGTTAAGTGGGAGAAGACAGGGTGGTAATCAATGGGTGCTGCTCTTCGTGGAGTAATGTTATTAGTGGAGTCCCACAGGGTTCGGTGTTAGGTCCACTGTTGTTTTGTATATTTATCAATGATATTGATGAAGGTATATCAGGCTTAATGTCGAAGTTTGCAGATGATACAAAGGCTGGCAGGGTTGTTAATGACAGTAATGGCAGTGTGCTACTGCAACAGGATCTAGATAATTTGGGCAGATGGGCTAAGAAGTGGCAACTGAAGTTTAAGCTTGACAAATGCAAAGTACTGCATATGGGTAGAAGTAACCCCAGAGAAACGTACCAACTGAGTGGTACTACACTTAAGGTGGTAGAAAATGAAAAAGACCTGGGAGTAATTGTGCAGTCAGATATGAAGTTTTCTGAGCAATGCAGACAGGCTGCCAGGGCAGGTCATGGGGTTTTGTCAATGATATATAGGAATTTTGCTAGCAGTGAGAAGGAGGTGATTGTCCCTCTGTATAAGGCAATGGTCAGGCCACACTTTGAGTACTGCTTACAGGTCTGGAGGTCTCATTTTAGTAAGGATGTAGATTTACTTGAGCGTGTACAGAGAAGGACAAGATTGGTGAGGGGAATGAAGGGATCCTCTTACCAAGAGAGGCTTAAGTTCTGCAAATTGCAGTGGCTGGAGACTAGGCACCTGCGCGGTGATCTGATTGAGGTATATAAGGCCTTGAATGGGTTGAGCACGCTGAATTCTGATGGGATCCTTCCACTTGTTCAGATTACGAACCTAAGGGGGCATAAATTCAAATTAAGAAAAAACAAATGTAGAATTGATGTGCGGAATGCCTTTAGCCAGCGGGTGGTTAATTGCTGGAACAAACTTCCATCTGTCGTTGTGGAAGTTGACAGGTTAAATAAATTTAAGGAGGAACTGGACAGGCATTTGGAGGGAATGGTGTGATTTTTTTAATGTAATTTTTTTTTTTTTTTTTTATTTATTTATTATTATTTTTTTTATTATTTATTTTTTTTTTTTTTGGCTGATGCTGCATAAGCTCATACAGTTGCTTTCTTGCATCACATGCCACTACTACTACTACTACATTATAAAACCCTTTAGACAGGTAATACAATTTGGGATTAAGAACTACAATACATTATTTAATAATCTTAGACTGTAGACTTGGCGACAATGACAATTTATTCTCACCAGATGTTACCTCGTTATATACGAATGTAAACATTGAATACACATTAGATATTATTTGGGATATTTTAAATAAAAACTCGACACCGTTTAATTATACGAAGCTACCTATTAAGGAAATTTTTCACTTAATTAAACTGTTAGTTGAGGCCAACTACATCACCTTTCGAGACAAGGTGGACAAACAAAATTTTGGATTACCAATGGGTTTGAGCCTGAGCGGCTTAATGTCAGAGATCTATCTCTCAACGATTGAGCATATACATTTGACACTTTTTCGACCCTGTATCACATACTATGGGAGGTATTTAGACGATGTTCTAGTTATTACTGATAGTAGTACTATCCAAGATATTTACATTCGTTTAATAATATTCATTCTAGACTCAAATTTACATTGGAAAGAGATGATACGGATACAAAGTCATTAAACTTTCTCAATTTCACGCTTACCCTGGACTCGAATAAAATCCCATTTAGCATCTATCAAAAACCTACAAACACCGATATGCTTCTACATTATAATAGCTATCACCCGTTCATCTACAAAAGATCGATTATCTTTAATCAATTTCTAAATGCCTATAAATATTCAACGACGGAACATGCTTTGGACTCAGAAATACAAATATTAACTAGCAGGTTCTTAAACAGGGGTTATTCCATTGCCACAATAAACCGAATTAGGGTACAGGCTAAGGATAGGATACAAAATACTATAACAACCAACAATAGTAATATCAAAAAATACTTTATTTCTGTCCCATATGTTGAACAATGGCACAAACAGCTTAATAGATTCTTTAAAGGTACCGAGTTTAAAATTGTGGCCAGGCCAATGCGGAAGTTACACACTATACTGAACAATCGCTCAGTTCTTTCTGCATTCGCAACACAAATTAATGTTCTGGTATACAACATTTCTTGCGGTGATTGCGACTCGTCTTACCAAGGTTTGACGCGATTTTCTCTTAATATTCGTGTAAATCAACACGAAGCCTCAGTTCATGCTTTTCGTTCGGCAGCTTCAGAATTAGCCTTTCATGCCATTAACGAAAAACATACTTTTTTATTTAACGAGGCCAAAATACTTAATGTTGAACGTAATTATACGTGACTATTAATTGCAGAAACCGTAGAAATTAAATTACACGAGAATTCTGTTAATGTGCGGCGGCCATATTTGGTCTCTGATGCATGGACCTTTATGCGCATGCGTGAAGACAAATAATCACTATTTAAGTTTCAAGTTCAACTCTATTCGATAATTTTCATTCCTGTGATCACAACATATGATCGAAAAGCGTTGTCAGCTTCAGGAAGGAAAATCGTTTTGAATATTTTCGTTAGATTCTTTTTAATTGTGTTAAATTGATCTTTAATTGATTTGAATTGTGTTAAATTGGTTTTTAATTATTTATATTTTACTCTAATGTATGTTGCTGATTTTTTCGTTTTAATTTCTGGAGAGTATCATACGGAAGTGTTCTACGTATTATATTGAGGTAAACTCCTCTTATTATTTTACAAATTTTTATTTTGAATACTATGCATCATATAGCGAACAGTATTTTTTTATGGAGAGTCCATCATAAAGTAATTTGATTGTACAGTGAACCAGTTGTAAAGCAGGGGCCCATTGTATTTATGGGAATATATATTTTAAGGATTTATATGCTCACATAAATAGGGAGTTCATAATCCGACTGTATAAAGCAATAGAGTTATGGAGACACACCTAAAGGAAGACAGTGAGCTTCTTGAAAAAGTCTGAATAAAGAACTGTGATAATGAAAAAGATTTTTTTTTTTTTTAATGCAGGTTAATAATGCAATTTTTAATGCAGGTTAATATACTCACATTTAGATATGTAGATTACATTTGGTAATTAGTAATAAATATGTCATATGAGAGTACACTGGTGTGCAAAATTTAAGGACCAGTCAGGTTTTCACCTGTAGCTTCTCATAAGAGTGGCCTGGATATGGGAAAAGCATACCAAAGGAATCTCGTGAGGTACAGAAATGATGAAGAAATCAACAGAAACAAAACGGTACAGAGGGACTTTATTCAAAAATGGCAACATTGCACTGGTTGCCATGATACAGATGCATCACTGCCAAAGATGGAACAAAGGGAAGAGGTGGTCCTCAGTAGGAGATATGGCCACCCCTAATGTCGATGCAGGCTTTGCACTGCCTGTCCATACTTAGAACAATGTTGTTGATAAGATTGCGGTAACATCGTCCATTCCTCTGCCAGCACCATCTTCAGCTGATGAAATTTTCCGGTGGGTGTGGATGTGCAAGTAGGCATCTCCCCAGAGCATCCCACATGTGTTTAATGGGATTTAGATCAGGGAACAGACAGGCCAGTCCGTACGAACAATGTCCTCACTTTCCAAAAGCATATCAACAGCTGCAGTGCAATGGGGTATGGCGTTAACATCCATAAACATGTACTTGGGGCCAATGGCACCTCGGAACACATGCACATGGGAAGGATTACCTCAGTGCAGTAGCATGCACCGGTTACAGTACTGCCTTCCAGTATCTGGAGTTTTGTACATCCATACAAGATAATGTCTCCCCAGGCGAGAACACCTCGACCGCCATATCAATCCCTTTCAGTGACATTTGTGGGGTGATACCGTGTGCCAACCTTTCGCCAAATTAGCTGACATCCAGAATCGCTGCTGAGACTTAATCTACTCTCATCAGTAAAGAGTACCTTAAGTAAAGATTTTGTGGTTTTAATCTTTAGAAATAGTGTTGGGCCTTAAGTTTTGCGCACCTGTGCAGTATTATTTGGGTTTTTCCCCTGACCTCTGGGCTAATTTATTTAAATACTTCATTTAGGAAAGCCATATTTAGGCAAGCCAAGTGACATGTGGGCATTAGGAGTAGTATTATTCACAATGCTTTATGGACAGTTTCCATTTTATGATTCCGTCCCTCAAGAATTATTCAGGAAAATTAAGGCAGCTGAATATAGTATTCCAATGTAAGTGCATATTTCTAAATATAGTAAAACTTAAAATCTATTCTCTTTGAAATTTTACTAAAAAAAAATAAATGATAATAATTAATCTAAAAATTTTTCTTCAGCAAAAACGTTACTTGGTAGTATTATGAAATTTATTTGAAGGAAAATGCTTTTACCATATAAAATTATTCATAGATTCAGTTTATTGAGGCTTAAAAAGCACAGTCCACTTTACTAGTACATTCAGCACTAAAACACAATTTGTTAATATTCTGTATTTGTATTAGTAGCAGCAAATCATTCACAGAAGTTCACCATCAAATGATTCACCATTTGTCCCTCTAATAGTTTTTTATAATTCTTTAAATTTATTCACACTACTGACTTCTGCAACCAAATTAAGTTTCTTCTGACAGCTTACTACCCTTTTGCAATAAGCAAATTCTGCACATTTATTCCTCAGTTTCAATTTATGCTCACTTACGTATACTGGATGAGCAAGATAAAGTATGCCATTAACATTTAGTTTACTCAGATTTGATTGAGTTAGCATTAGTGCATTGTTGAGGCATATGATGCAAGAAAGCAAGCTTATATAGGGTGTCTCAAAAATATTGGTACAAACGTATAGGGGAGGTAGGTAACATCTAAAGGAATGTGAATCGAATAGGAACCCATAACCGGAAACGTCACGAGAATGTCGTAGCAGAGGCACAAGAAGCAGAAATGACACAAGACAGTAATTAGTGGCAAACATTTATTTGACATAATATTAACAATGGAGTATGAGATGGATGCATTTCATGATGTTACAACAGGTGCTCAAAGGTTCCACCATGAGACGCGATGCATGCGTGACACCGACGCAGCATGGATTGGCAGACACGGTCGAACGCACCTGGAGTTTCTTTGACAGTAGCAGCAGCAGCGCAGACGAGTCTCACCACGCGATCCATGTCCGTCTCCACAGGTGATTCATACATGATAGATTTGAGGGCCCCCCACAGAAAGAAATCAGGTGAGCGTGGAGGCCAGGCAATGGGTCCACCCTGGCCAATCCATCGACACCCAAAACACCTCTTCAAATGGTCACGAACACACCTTCCATAACGGGCAGGAGCCCCGTCATGTTGAAACCAAATGTTGCGTCTCATATTTGCTGGAACATTGTCAAGTAACCCTGGTAGAACTTGTTCAAGAAAGATCCAATATTTATCGGAGTTCATGCGGGATGGTAACAGGTATGGGCCGACTAAGCAGTCACCGACCATACCTTCCCTCACATTTATTGCGAAGCGATGTTGTGCCGCATGGGGGCGCACACCGTGTGGGTTGTCGTGAGCCCACACATGAGCATTGTGCTGATTGAATAAGCCATCCCGAGTGAAATAAGCCTCATCTGTGAACAAAACATAGGCTGGAAAATTCAAGTCTTGTTGAACACTTTCATGGAGAAACCACTGTGCAAAATCTACACATGCAGGATGATTTGGGGAGCAGTAACTGAACCCTTTCGAGGTGAAAGGGGTGTAAGGAATCGTCGTGCCAGACACGCTGTACACTGCAACGAGACACTCCTAAGGCAGAGGCAACGGCACGTGTGCTGGTAGTAGGATTATTCTGGATGGCATTCAACACGCTTTATTCCATGGTGGGAGTTCGTGTCGAACGGTCTGCCTGCACTACTCCTGTTACCTCTAAATGACCCTAATCGTATAAATTTTGATGCACAAAATTTGAGTTTGTTTGATTACGCAAACAAACAGTGGTCCGGTACATGTTTGTCTGGGAAGCGTTCTCTATAAATTCGTTGAGCTGCTCGTCCATTGCCCTCTGCTAATCCATACACTAGGTGCATGTCTGCAAGCTCACAGTTCATATATCGATGCATGCTTTTCATGGCAACTACTGTTTGAATGAGTAAACCAGAAATTTTCCCTCTCGTGAACTGATGAACAGCGCCGTCTACCGACTTATGGTGACGTTTCCGGTTATGGGTTCATATGCAATTCACATTCCTTTAGATGTTACCTACCTCCCCTAAACGTTTGTACCAATATTTTTGAGACACCCTGTACTGCATCATCAAAAAAAAAAAAAAAAAACCTTCCCATTTTATCCATCTGGTCACTCCAAATGTTTGTGTACTTCAGCCTAAATTCATTTCAGCTATCAACTTCCACAACTATAGATCGAAATCTATTCCAGCAATCAACTACCCGCTGGCTAAAGGCAAACTTCCACACATCTATTCTGCAACTCTCCTTCCTCAATTTGAATCTATGCCCCCTCAGGTTCTTAATCTGAGAAAGCAGAAGTATCCCATCAGCAATGAGCCTGCTGAAACCATTCAAGGCCTTGTATGGCTCAATCAGATCAACTGACATCTTCCTAGTCTCCAGACACTGTAATTTGCGAAACTTAAGCCTTTTTTCATAAGAGCAAAGCTTTATTCCATTCACCAATCTTGTTGTCCTTCCAGCAGCTCTACATCCTTCTTAAAATGAGACCTCCAGACCTGTACACAGTACTCAAGGTGTGACCATTGGCCTGACCATTGCCTTATACAAGGGGATAATCACCTCCTTATCCCTGCTAGAAAAATTCCTATATGTCATTGACAAAACTCTGGTAGCCTGTCTGCACTGTTCAGAGAATGTCACATCCAACTGCACAATTACCCCCAGGTCTTTTTGATTCTCCACCTCCCTGAGTGTAGTACCACACACTTGATACATTTCTCTTGGTTTACTGCTACCCATATGCAGTACTTTGCTTTTGTCAATATTAAACTGCAGTTTCCACTTCTTAGCCCATCTACTTAACTTTCCTAGATCCTGTTGCAGTAGCATACTGTCTTTACTATCATTAACAACCCTGCCATCCTTTGTATCATCTACAAACATGGACATTAAGCCTGATATTTCTTCATCAATATCATTAATAAATACACAAAACAACAATGGGCCCAGCACTAAAACCTGGGGGACTCCACTAATAATATTAGTCCACATAGAGCAGTGTCCATTTATTACCACTCTCTGCCATCTCCCATCCCTTTATCCATTGCAGCAACTTGCCCTTAATGCCATACTGCTCCAGTTTATACAGCAGTCTTCCATGTGCAACAGTATCAAAAGCTTTCACGAAATCCAAAGATATGATATCAAAATTATTTTCTGTGTCCAATTCCTTTCTGACCACAGTCACAAGATCTAAAAGAAAAGATCTAAACCTCCCAAACACTTCCTAATTCATTTCACAAATATACGTGGTCTCAATTCTAATCTCAACAATGTCCATTTCCACCTGCAGTCTGCCAAATCCCATGTACTTTTCTGACAGAATCTCAGTTATCGGTTGATTCAAGTAATGCTCATCTGAGTTGCCCAAATTATTCGCTCTATGATTCCTTTCACCTCAAAGGTGGTACTTGGGCATATGTCCGTTCTGATATTCTCTGTCAAAGACTTGGTAATTTGGAATCCCCTCTTTTCGATCTTCTATGGCTTAAAATCTCTCTACCTCATTATGTCAAATTCATCTGTCGTATCTACCGTTCTCCCAACTCCACTAATCACACATTTGACTTCCTTTCTTTGCAACTTGACTTTCTCCAGTCTAACTTTCCTAACAGTGAGGTGATTTTCCTTGGTGATTTTAATGTTCAAAACTCCAGCTGGCTTCCGTTTTCTAGTCACACCAACCCAGCTGGTCGAGATGCTGAGGCTTTTGCAAATACTAATGACCTTGCACTGATTGTTTAATTACCTACAAGAATACCGGACAATCCTAACCAATTGTGTTTGGGGTTTTCATAAAAAAAAAAAAAAAAAAAAAAAAAAATACAGCCAACACATTCTATATTTTTCTCACAAACAACCCTTCTTAGTACACGGTCAAAGTGAGTGGTCATTTGGGCACTTCAGATCACGACTTGTTGATTGTTTCTTCTCCAATGGAGCCTTTATCTCATGGCTATTACCAACCTTGTATTGTTTGGCATTACAAGAATGCAAAATGGGATTACCTGCGAGATGTCTGTCTTCTTTTCCTTGGTCGGATTACTCGTTCAAAACTTCTGATGTCAACGTTTGCTCAGATCGTGTCAATGAAATTATTCTTAGAGGAATGGAATCCTTTATCCCACACTCCACTTTAAAATCTCGTCCTTTATCTAAACCTTGGTGTTCCAATAAATGTGCTAAGGGGCTGTTCAAGAGAAGAATGTTGCATATCGTAATTGGCTTGTTTCTAATCTTCAGTTTCATGTTCTGCCTACACCAAAGCTCGCAACAATTGTAAGGCAGTTATTAATCAGTCCAAACTAGAGTTTGAATAGGCTAAGTGTAGAAAACTTGCCCTAATGACAACCAAGCATTCTGGTCTCTGCTCCTACCTCTGTCCAGACCAGATGTTTTTCTTGTCACTTCAGCCAAGGATAAAGCTGACCTGCTAGCCTCCCATTTTTCTTCCAACTCATGTATTAATGATCTTGGTAAAACACCTCCCACCATTCCCAACATGCTCCATTCAATGCCTCCTGTGGTCTTCCGTCAAAAGGATGTCAGAAGAATTTTGACGAACCTTGATGCTAAGAAAGCTCCAGGTCCTGATGGTATTTCTCCACTTGTTCTCAAAACCTGTGCTTCTGAACTTACTGCTGTTCTTTGCCAACTTTTTTCACTTTCTTATTCCATTGCAATTACTTCTACTCTTTCTAAAGTAATGGAGAAATCAATTGACCGCCAACTCTTAAACTACCTAGAAACCTTCTGTCTGATCAACAATCGCCAATATGGATTCCGAAAGTGTTGATCCACTGGTGATATTTTGGCTTATGTTACCCATTTATGGACTAATTCAATGGAAAAGTTCAGTGAAACACAAGCAGTTGCTCTTGACATCCCAAAGGCTTTCAATCATGTTTGGCATAAAGGGCTTCTAAATAAGCTTCCGTCTTATGGTTTTCCAACTGTTTTTTGTAATTGGTTATCCAGTTTTTTTTCTGATCGCTCACTGAGGGTGATGGTAGATGGCTCTTTGTCTTCTAACTTCTCCACTAATGCCGCTGTCCCCCCCCCCAAGGTTCAGTTCTTTCCCCCACTCTTTTCCTCTTATATATTAATGACCTTCTTCCATTGACTGGAAATCCTATCCATAGTTTTGCTGATGATAGCACATTGCATTCCACTTTCCATTTTGGGAAACCTTGTCCTGCTCAATCAGCTTCAACTTCTCAAAAATCTGCTACCAATTCCTTAAATGCCAATCTTCAGGTAATTCTCCAGTGGGGCAAAGACAATTTAGTTGTTTTTAATCCTTCTAAAAGTCAGTCTTGTCTTATAGCTCGCAAAAAGGATTCTTCTGCTCCTATGCTTATCTTTGGTGACACTGCGATTTCTAGGCAAAATAATATATCTCTTTTGGGGATTACCCTGACTTCTAGTCACTCTTGCCACAAGCATATTACAAATATTGCTTCCTCTGTATCTAAAAAACTTGGTTTTCTCTTTCGCTCTCTGCTTTACTTTTCTTCCAAACAGCTGCTCACTCTGTACAAATCACAAATCTGCCCTACCATGGAATACTGTTTCCACATCTGGGGTGGTGCCCCCAAAACCTCTCTCAGGCTTCTTGATTCCATTCAGAAGAGGGGAGTTAGGTTAATTAATGATTCATCTCTAACAGAGTCTTTCTTCTCGCTGTCTTATAGAAGTAATGTTTCTGCTGCATGCCTCTTCTACAGATATTTCCATGGGCACTGTTCTTCTGAATTAGCTTCTATAATTCCCGCTCTCTCTTTCAAAGCAGTCCAAATACGTGCCGCCACCAGCCAACATCCATTTACTGTCCAACTTCAAACTCACAGAACCAACTTTTCATCTTCCTCGTTTATTCATTCAACTGCCGTTTTCTGGAACAACCTTCTTTCATACGTATTTCCTGAAAATTACAGTCTACAGAAGTTCAAGTCTAACATCAACAAATATCTCCCTTCATCTTCTCAACCTCCAACCCAAGCATGGTACTAAATACTATAGGTTCTAATACCTCTCGTGTTTGGGGTTTACATAAAAAAAAAACAAAGTTACTGGATTGTAGTATCCAATCAGATTGGCCAGACAAGACTTCCCGTTACCAAACTCATGCTGTGTCTGAACTATTTCTGCTTTCTTGTCTAGGTGATCCTCCATCACTTCTTTAACCAGTGATGCTATTATTTTCCCCAGAACAGAAGTTAAACTAACAGGTGTACAATTATTTGTATCACCCTTTGTGAATTGGGGATACATTTGCACAGCACTGGTCCACCTCCCCTGAATCTAAGGATGCTCTCATAATTATAGCTAAAGTTTTGCTTACTTCCCTCGCTGCCTCCTTTAATATAACTGGATAGATTCCATCTGCCCCAGGTGCATTTTTTTATGTTTAACTTCAACAATTTCTCCTCCAGCTTGCTCTCCATTATTACAAAATCATTTAGCATCCTGGAACATTCAAGATAATGACTCCACCGCAAGTGCCTTTATCCCATACTACCTAAACCTATCACAGCAGGTTTCTAGGGTCCTGAAATCTCATAGGATAAAGTGCATGCAGCTCCCGGCAGGAAATTGGGATCCCTCATCTCTAGAGTGAAAACACTGGTTCTCACCTTACTACAAATTGGACTACCCTCCAGTATTTTTTGCCATGACTACACTGGCTGCTACTTCAGAGAAATTGGGAAAAGAATCAGCAAACATATCTCAGAACACGAAAGAGCCATCCCCTTAGCAGGCATAGAACACTCGGCCATTGCTGAACACTTCTGGTCAACCCAACACAACATTGACCCACATCTCGATGTCATGGTTATCGATCAGTCCCGCCATTACCGACCCCACACCTGGTTGGAGTCATTGCACATCACGTACTCTAATACTTCGGTCAACAGAAGCAGTGGATGTCATATCCTCCCTATTATTGAAACAACCATCCTCATGACTGACAAATGTTGGCAATGTTCGCATATGTCACAACCACAGGCTTCAACATCAAACAGTTAACTATTACATCATGCAGTTTACTGTGCATGACTGGCACTACACGCCCATATGTTCTCCGTTCCTAAACTGTTGGTTTGACTGATGAAGGTTACCATAGTAACCGAAAGCTTTTTGTACTGTATCTATTTAACATATTGTGTTTTACAGTTTAACATTAAAGTTGGTCATTTATTTTATTTTATTTTGTCTTCCATTTCTCTCTGAGCTACATAATAACTTACCATCTTAAAGAAAAATGAATTTTCCCTGTCAATGGAGCAGCTTGAAAGTGTAATTATGTAAGTCTTATTTCAAATCTAATTTTTAGACATTTAAAATTGATTCACTTTATTCTCTCCTGGTGCCTCCGTAGCCAGGTGGGAAGGAGCAGCAGCAGCAGTGTGTAGCATCTGCTTCTTGATTAGACCGGGGTTCGAGCCCGTCACCACCAAATACGGAGGATGCAGAAAGGTCAGGGAATGACCACCGCATATTCCCGGAGCAATATGGCCTTAGTTGCTAATGCTCCTAAAAACCAAATAACTAACGAACTAACTAACTAATAACTAACCATCTTAAATATTGTTTCAGTTTTTTATGATACCAAATGAAATGTAAAAATGAAAAAGAAATGTGGTACCAAAGTTTTAGGTGGGCCTGTAAATGTCACAAAGTTACTTAGCACCACAATAAGAAATTTTTCTTTGTGGGATTTATGATATTGTCTGTAAAAAAATGTTTAAAGAAATATTAGGAATTAAGACAAAATTCTCATATTTTTTGATATATTTCTGCTTAAATTTCAAAGGTGTGTAATTTATGACTTACATAGGGATGATCGGGTATCTGAGAGTACAACTTTGATTATCAGAAATTTGTTAGTTTTGAACCCTAGCTTGAGAATGACAGCAGAGAAAGTGCTTGATGCAATGCAGCCAATATTTACATTATGGTAAGCAGCTATTTATTTATTTAATTAATTTAAAATATTAAACCATTATTGGATAAATTTTCTGCTTCTGGTAAAATGAAGAGTATGACAAACTTAGTAATATTAGCAGTGGCCACATGGTGCAAGGATGCATGCTGCACACTATGGCTTATGCTGCACAGCCAAAAAAATAATAATAATAAAATAAAATATATAAATTAAATTAAATAGAAACTTCAGAATGGACTAAAGTTTAGAAGTGGGATCCCTTGGGGATCAAATCTGAAGTTTTCCGAATATTCTTCTATTCAGAATATTCCATATCAGAAATGAAAATGTTCTTATATGAATTTACATTGATCAATTAATGTGAATATTGAAGAAACTGGTCTTCTAAATAGGTTTAAACAATGCTCCTTCTGGAAAACTTGGATGGGAGAGATAAGTATTAGCTATGTTTATGTTGCAAAATGCAATGTTTTGCAATTGGGAAATATCAACTCCAAAATAACTTGTACACTGGAATTACCAGAACTTGAATAAAATACAAGAAGACAGGGATTTTCAGTTCATTCAGACGTGATGTTCTCTGCATAGTGCAGACAAGTGACACTACAGGTGGTGGTGGTAATTTTTGAACAACTACTTACTGAGATAGAAAGATTATATTTTCACCGTATAGGATAATTGTGAAACTATGCCATGTCTAGATATGGATGCTATCCCCAAAAAAACAACATTGATCTTCTTGAAAGCTCAACTGTTTCACTAATCTCACCTGCTTTGGTGAGATTAGTGAAAGAGAGCATATATGATAAGAGGCTTCAAGCAGAGAGCTCTATGACACTAGATATCTTAGAGGGGATCTAATTGATGATTGTGAGCCTCTCACGTGACTGAAGTGATCTTTTGTTGATGACGATATTGCAAGAGATCACTTCGGTCACTGAACAAGTAAGATAGTACCACGAAACATTTGATGTTTGACTCCTTATGTACACATTTCCAATACAGATTTAAACATAATAATACCAACTTAGGTTTTGAGTGCTTTATTATCTTTATGTAAATACACTATTGCATTAACAACATCTTCTTGTGTAGGGGTGAATTGGTCTGTGACTCTGGTAAAGGCTCAAAGTGAGGAATTGCTTATATATAATTGTAGTTCATACATGGGAGGGGGGACAGAATGAGTTGGTGTTGAGATCTCTTCAGCTTGGAAGTTGGTGCACTATGGCCAGAGATGCTGATGTACCTAATAAATCTCCAAACAAACAACAAACCAGCTTTGAATATGGTATGACTGCAGGGGCAAGACATGCAGGTGCCAGTATCTTGATCTTGAGATCTATCTAGTCTACATGCTTAAGTGCTCCAGTTCTTTTGTGCCACAAATCTATTGTGACTGGCCCAATAGCAGTTGAAAAACCACCCAAAGGTCACATGTGGGACAGCAACTTAGAGTTGACACCGTGGGATCATCATGTGTATCATAACACAGTATAGTGGCTTGACTAACTACCAAATTCGGCATAAGAGTAGCAAGACCAATATCCACATGGACTATGGATATTAGCCCACACTGGATATTAGCACATGTAAGCTATGGAAGTTGTCAGGCATCATGGATATCCATTACAGCCATCAACTGCCGATTTCCACATATCAGCACCAACACTGGATGTGGAAATTTGTTGCCTGGTTTGATGAATCCTATCTCCAATTCTGTTCTGTTGCTGGTTGTATCCAAATTTGGAGAAAGTGATGCGAAGGTGGTTTTATGTTTTGGGGACTGTTTCATGTCATGACCCTCTGTCCTGACCTCTGATCACCATTAATCAACAGCTTGATGGAAACACCTACCTTTGTCATTTCCAACCCTTTCATGATGACAGTATACATATCCAGACAACTACACTGTCAATCAATAGAAAATGCATCGTTACCACAAGGCCCAGCAAGTTGCTAACTAGTTCCAGTAGCTGCTCAACCCAAATGTGCATGTTTTTGGGACCTACTGGTAAAGGACATTTGATGCTATGACCATCCACCTAATAATGTGGGGATTACTGGACACATCCTGCAATGAATGTCTAGCAGTACCCCAGGATACACTGCAAACCTTGTTCAGTCCATGCCAAGATGTGTAGGGCTGTATTATTGGTAAAAGGAAGCCCCACAAAATATTAGGTTGGTCAAATGCAAAGCCAACTCTGTGTATAAGATACTGCATATGGACAGCAGTAATCCCAGAATAATATACCATTAAGTAGTACTATACTCAATGTTGAAGAAAACAAAATAGGCCTAGAGGTAATTCTACGTTTGGACATAGAGTTCTCTGAGCAGTGCGGACAGGCTGCTAGAACAGCTTATCGAGTTCTGTCAGTGATGATCGGGACTTTGACTTTGTCAGCAGGGACAAGGAGGTTATTATCCCATTATGTAAGGCAAAGATTAGGCCACATCTTGAGTACTTCATACAAGTCTGCTAGTCTCTTTTCAAGAAATATGTGGCTCTCTTGGAATCAATGCAGAAAAGAGTATCCATATTACCTTTTTCTGCACTGGTTTTTAACATAAAGTTGTACCCTTAGCACCAAAGAGTTTGGTTCTGCAAATTGCAGCACTCTTGGAAACCAGACACTTGTGAGGTAGTCAATCCATTTAAAGTGTAAGACTTTAAATGGATTGAGCAAACTGGGTGATGATGATGATATTCTTACCCTTTCACAAAACACACACACACACACACACAGGGATGTAAATTGTAAAAGAACTGCAGATTAGATGCAAACGTGCTTTCAGCCAGAGAATAATCAGTTATTGGAACAGACTACCATTTAGTATTGTGGAAGTGAGCAGTTCGGAAGAATTAGAGATATTATTACAGAGGTGGATAGTGATTTTGATTTTTTTTTTTTTTTTTTTTGTTGTACTAGCTTCCTTGCATCATTTGCCACTTTATTAATAATAAAGAGTGTGATTAATCTACATATCAGAAGGCTAAGAACGGACAATTTATAGACAGTTTTTCTTGATGAGAGGCAGACATATACATCTGCATACAGCGCAGATGTACAAGTGTGCCTCTCATCAAAATTACCAGTTTGTTTATAGATTTAAACATCAATCTATATTTTTATATTTATTTGCATGGATTTCTCTCCTATTCCTTTTATGTAGGGTTATGCATTATATGTGTTGTGAATTTATCTTTCTGTATGTCATTACTAGACTTCAGATTATATGCAGTTGCATGTGTGCAAATGCCTATTGTGGCAATCGTAGCTGTTAGTACATATAAACATATAACACAAATATTACAAGCAATACTGCATATTCCTTAACTTGATTTTGGAACTACATATTGCAAAACAGTGTTTGCATACTGTGTTGCAATTAAATTACTGTGAGGTAATATTTCACCGAGCAAAGGGAAAATTTCTCTAATTGGCATGGGAAAGTTTCATAAGATCCAAATCTTATATAAGTTGATGTTACGTTTATACAATAGAACTTTGGTTATCCAGGAAAGGCCGATCTTTTTTTATTAACGGTAGTACAGTAAGCTCCGATTATAGTGATCACATTTGCAAATTGAATTTTGATTATAATAAGCGAAAGATCGAGTTTACTATCTGTTTATAACAGATTGTACAAACAAAATGCCCAATAAACCGAAAACTGCAAATTGCTTTTATGGTTGTGTGACGACTACAATTTTATGTGCCCTTCGGAAATGTGCTGTGGAAAAATATCACAGAGACTACTGGGTTTTCTTGGTAACCATGAGTGAATTTCAGATTAGTTTAGCTCCAGATTTGGTAAGAATAATATGGCCCAAAACTGTGCGATTTATTGTTTTTCTTAATTTTTTATGGTAGAATGTGAAAAAAAGAAAACGCGTAGTTTTTAACATTGCAACAAAAAACGGAAATTATTAACATTAATTAGAAAAGGTGAAAATTTAGGAAATCTCTCCCAAGAGTTTAATGTGGGGACTTCAACAATTTGACATCAAGAAAAATTCCAGTGCTATAACAGAAATTGTGTCGATTATGGATAGTGAAGGAGGATCTAGCAGGAAAAAAACGTTGAAGCCTGAAAATGCCACTTTAGAATGCATTTTATTTATTTATTTTTTTTGTTTTTATTTTCTTCAGAGTGAAGTTTAAGTGAACCAGTGTCTGAATTAGCATTAGCAGAGGCATACGATGCAAGAATGCAAGCTTATGCAGCATCAGCCAAAAAAAAACCTCCCATTTCACCCCTCCATTCGTTTCAAATGCCTGTCCAGCTCAGCCGTAAATTTGTTTAGGCTATTAGCTTCAACAAGCTTTGGTCCTTGAGGTTGTTACAGACATTCTCTCAGATATGCCAGACAACTGTACTTTCTACCTGGGAGTCTAAAATGCTGATGGAACTGATATTCGGATGACATTCAAGTCAAGTGGACCCAATTTCGGCGAAGTCTGGACATTTTGTAACAGCCAAATCCTCTGCTTGCACCTTCACAATGGTGGGATTGTTAGTAATCCTGGGTATAACCTCCATGCACAAGCACACTGTGCATGGCCACCCAGGTATGAACCAACATAAGCAGGGGTTGACGTGTGGCACCCACAGCACACCACATGGAGAAATGCCATGTTACCAGGCAATACTAGGTGGTAGATGACTCGTCAACCGGTGCAATACCACCACTTTGCTTATTGGAGGCTTGAAGTGGTGGAACCCATGTTTAGTCTCCAGAGCAAAGTTCCAGCCAACTCTTCCCCATTTCTTCCATCATGCAGTACGACAGATGACTTTTGAGGTTATGATGAACATCAAGGCAAGATCCAATCTTCCTTACATTTTGAGGGTACAGCTCTAAAACGGTGTTCGCAGGCCAGCCGCTAGTTAGTGCACCAGATCAAACCTATTGGTAAATCTTTAGGAGGCTTCCGGATCAGCTAGTGTATAATCTTGCTACTTCTACTCTGCCAGTGGTAACTGGAGGAAATCTGAATAGTGTGTATGCGGGTGGTGGGGGGGGGCATTGTTGAGGCCAGGTTATGTCAAGTATCTAGGTATATTCTTACCATGTGTACACCATATCCAAAAATTTCTTTACTTCATACAGCATTCCCCCTCCCCCCTTTTTCTTACTATTGAATACACCATGAATTAGCATTAACATTAGTAGAGGCATTTGATGCAAGATTATGCAGCATCAGCCAAAAAAAAAAAAAAAAAACCACTCCACTTCACCCCTCTGTTCGTTCAAAATACCTGTCCAGCTGAGCCTTAAACTTATTTAGGCTATCAACTTCCACGACAAGGGATGGAAGTCTGTTCCACCAACCAACCACCCGCTGGCTAAAGGCAAATTTCCGCACGTCTATCCTACATCTGTCTTTCCTCAATTTGAATTTATGCCCTCTCAGGTGATTATTCTGAGCGAGAGGAAGAATCCCATCAGCATTGAGCATGCTCAAACCATTCAAGCCTTTATACACCTCTGTCAGATCACCTCGCTGGTGCCTAGTCTCCAGACACTGTAATTTGCAAACTTAAGCCTTTCTTTGTAAGAGCACCCCTTTGTTCCATTCACTAATCTTGTTGCCCTTCTCTGTACTCGTTCCAGCAGCTCTACATCCTTCTTGAAATGAGGCCTCCAGACCTGTATGCAGTACTCTAATTGTGGGCTGACCATTGCCTTATACAAGGGAATAATCACCTCCTTATCCCTGCTAGAAAAATTCCTATATATCATTGACAATACACCATGAGCTACTCTTGCAGCCCATCTGCACTGCTCAGAGAACTTCATATCTGCCTGCACAACCACCCCCAGGTCCCTTTCATTCTCTACCACTGTCAGTGTAGTACCACAGAGTTGATAAGTTGCTCTGGGGTTGCTGTTCCCCATGTGTAGTACTTTACATTTGTCAATGTTAAACTTCATTTGCCACCTCTCAGCCCATCTGCTCAACCTTTCCAGATCCTGTTGCAGCAGCAGCATAGTGTCAGTAGTGTCCTTGACAACCCTGCCTACCTTTGTATCGTCTGCAAACTTCAACATTAAGCTTGATATACCTTCATCAATATCATTTATGAATACAGAAAACAATAATGGACCCAACACTGAGCCCTGAGGGACTCCACGACGAGCAGTGTCCATTGATTACCACTCTGTCTTCTCCCCCTCAGCCACCCCTTTATCCACAGCAGCAATTTGCCTCCAATGCCACACTGCTCCAATTTGTGCAGCAGTCTTCCATGTGCAACAGTATCAAAAGCCTTTCTAAGATCCAAGTATATAATATCAAAGTTATTCCCTGCATCCAGTTCCTTTGTGACTGCATCATAGTATCCAATCAAATTGGTCAGGCAAGACTTCCCCTTAACAAAACCAAGCTGTGTCCGAGGTATAGCTGAAGTCTTGTCTAACTGATCCTGCAGTGCTTCTTTAACTAGTGCCTCCATTAATTTTCCTGGAACAGAAGTTAAACTCACAGGTCTATAATTATTTGTGTCAGCCTTTGATCCTCCTTTGTGAATTGGGGTGACATTTGCACATCTCCAGTCTGTGGGTACCTCCCCTGAGTCCAAGGAAGCTCTCATAATTATCGCTAAGGGTTTGCTTACTTCCTTTGCTGCCTCCTTTAATGTAACTGGATAGATCCCATCCACCCCGGGTGCCTTTCTTGTGTTTATCTTCAACAATTTCTCCTCCACTTTACTCTCAGTTATTACAAGATTCTCTAGCTTACTGCTAGAGATGAATACACCTCTGGCTTTCCCCTCGCTGAATAACTCCTCATGTGTGAATGTCGATGCAAAATATTCATTTAGTTTGTTAGCTACCTGAGCAGGATCATCAACAGTTGACCCATCGATATCAAGTGGACCAATCTGATTCATCCCCTTCCTTCTAGAGTTTACATAAGTAAAGAACTCTTTGCTGTTTTTCTTTGCATCCCTTGCCAAAGATTTCTCGTAATCTGCCTTCGCCTGCCTAACCTCCTTTGTAACTTGGTTACAGATCAACTTATATCTATCATAGGCTTCTGTGTCATGTGTTAATTTGTATGTATCCCATGCATGTTTCTTCTCTGCCATATGCCTCATCATTTCATCTGACATCCATTTAGGCCTAAACCTTGAACAATATTTCTTAGTTGGTATGTAAAGCCTAGTAGCTTCCAAGATAAGTTCTTTGAATGCTTCCCATTTTGCATTTGCTGTTGGTAACATCATCAGTTGGTCCCACTGTACAGAATTTAAATACTGTCTCAGTCCTTCGTAGTCGCCTTTACGAAAGCAATAACCCTTCCGTTTACCCCTAATGGTAGTTACCTCTTTGAGTAAATCCCACTTCAGCACACTGTGATCACTGCCACCTAGTGGTTCATTTATCTGCAGATTCTTAATGCATGAAGAATCACTGCTGATAATCAAATCAAGAGTATTCCTCCCTCTAGTTGCCTCCCGAACATACTGATGTAGAAAACAATCATCCAATAAATCCACAAAAGCCTTGCTAGTGTGTGAGTGACCTGCCCCCAAATTCCAGTCAGTATCTGGGAAATTAAAATCTCCCATTATAAGACTCTCTGATTTACTGGCCCACTCTATTTCCCTGTACAGTTTCTTATTATACTCATCAGAGTCATTAGGCCTATAGCACACTCCTACTCTCAATTTTGATCTCCCAATGCTTATGTCACACCAAACTGACTCGACACTGCACTGTCCAGCGATGTCCACTGGCTTCACTTCCTTGGATTTTATGTATTTCTTAACTAATAGCATAACCCCTCCTCCCTTCCTATCCAGTCTATCCTTTCTGTAGACGTACTCCCCAAATTCCAGTTCTGCATTCCTTATATCTGTGTGACACCACGTCTCTGATAGCCCAACAATATCCGCCTTTGATGCTTTGAGCAATACCTCAAATTCATCAAATTTATTTACTAAACTCCTAGCATTGGTGTACACGCAAGTATACATGCACCTATTTCTATTTTTAGCTACTCTAACACAACCCATGTGTTTACTTGTACCGCAATGACTCCCGGCAGTCTCTGAAATATCCTGCATTTTGTTTTTCAGGCTTCTGCTCATTCCAATAGAAGCAGTGCAAGAATCTCTTTCACCTCTGCCAGTGGCTACTGTTAATCTATTCGTCTCTGTCTCCCCCCCCCCCAAGCTAGCAGTTTTCCGACTCGCCTAACACTGCCTCGATAGCATCAGCAAATATTCTTGCACCCTTTCTATTTAAGTGTATCCCATCCCTGTAGAAGCAATCTCTCCTGTTAACAAGTACAGTCCAGGCTGAAAAAAATTCTACCCCTTGAGAATTGCACAATCTTTCCAGGGCCAAATTGATCGACAAGGCTCTCATCATATACTCCCTCCTATCGTGTCTGGGCAGAATTGCAGACACTTTCAAATTCAACCCTATTTCACGGCTTTTTTTTTTTTTTTTTTTTCTGGCGCCTCCGTAGCCAGGTGGGAAGGAGCAGCAGTGCGTAGCACACGCTTCTTGATTAGACCGGGGTTCTAGCCCGTCACCACCAAATACGGAGGATGCGGAAAGGTCAGGGAATGACCACCGCATATCCCAGAGCAATATGGCCTTAGTTGCTAATGCTGCTAAAATCCAAATAACAAACAAACAAATGGCTTTTTTTCAACAGTGACCTGTACTTGTTAAGCAATTCTGCCGGTCTCGTACTCTTGATATCATTAGTGCCAACGTGTACAACTATATCACCTTTTGTGCCCTTAAAAGATGATATCTGCTCTACAACGTCATCAACCTTTGCCCCTGGCAGACATACCCTGGTCCTGTTCCACCTATCCTTTTTACAAAGCCTGTTTCCTGTTTCCCTGACAATAGAGTCACCAATAACTACTAGTTCCTTTGGGACCAGCGCATTCTGCTTTGGGGGTTGCCGCTGTGTTGCGCGACGACCAAGTGCAAGCTCTGGCGTTGATGTGGGCAGCTGAAAGCTTGATGGGCCCCTCAATTTAGTTCCTTCGAGGGCATCCACCCTGTCCTTCAAGCTCTCATATAGGCCCATAAGAACGCTGAGTTGTTGCCTGATTTCGATACACTCCTTGCATCGCGCACACACAAAGACATCCCCCATGGCAATATCATGTCCCGTACCTGAATGCTCCACAAACATCATGCAAGCTGTGCATTTTAGAAGGCTGTGATTCAGAAGGCAACTGCCCCCCCCCCCCCCCTCAGTTCTCCTCTGAGCCACAGCACTTCCATTAGCTTGAGCCTTTTGTTTTGCTGCTCTGGTCTGAGTCATGATTTCTTTTAATTTAATTAAAATTTCGATTTCAGTTTATAACCCTAGCTTATCTCCCAACACAGTTATAACGGGATATATATTTTTTTAGTGTCAAGTATTAATTATCTCCGAGTTCCCTTTATATAACTTCCGTATCAGTTATGTATTAATTAATTATGTTACGTTTGTAATCTAAGTCGGTATATGTATTTAGTTAAAAGTACAATTTAAATGCCAACAAAGTTCAACAAGTTTAATAGATTTTACCGATCACTGAAAATATTATAACCTATACTATACTAACGCTATCTAGGTTCGATATATAACGATCGTATGACAAGACAAAGGCGGGAAGTTACGAACGGTAATCTATGGACACTTAAGTATTAATTAACTTTCAAATCTCGCTGTCTCAATTCAGAATAAACTAACGATCCTTACTTGGTCTATAAGCTACTTACAAAAAATAATTTGATGTAAAAAATATTCAATAAGCGGCTAAATATGGCTAAAAAAAAAAAAAAAAAAAAAAAAAAAAGAATTGTCAAACTAATAGAGTAAGCTTATCCGCGAAAAGATCTAAACCTCCCAAACATTTCCTGGTTAATTTCACAAATGTACGTGGTCTCAATTCTAATCTCAACGATGTCCATTTCCACTTGCAGTCTGCCAAACCCCATGTGCTTTTTCTGACAGAATCTCAGTTATCGGTTAATTCAACTACTGCTCATCTCAGTTGCCCAAATTATTCACTGTATGATTCCTTTTGCCTCAAAGGTGGTACTTGTGTATATGTGCATTCCAATATTCCCTGTCAGAGAATTGATAATTTGGAATCTCCTCTTTTCGATCTTCTCTGGCTTAAAACCTCTCTACCTGATTGTGTCTAATTCATCTCTTGCTTCTACCGTTCTCCCATCTCCACTAATCACTTGGAGCCCTTTGACTTCCTCTCTTTGCAACTTGACTTTCTCCAGTCCAACTTTCCTAACAGTGAGGTAATTTTCCTAGGTAATTTTAAAGGTCACAGCTCCAGCTGGCTTCCATTTTCTAGCCACACCGACCCAGCTGGTCAAGATGCTGAGGCTTTTGCAAATACTAATAACCTTGCACAGATTGTTTAATTACCTAAAAGAATACTGGACAATCCATACATACAACCAACACATTTGATCTTTTACTCACAAACAACCCTTCTTAGTACACAGTCGAAGTGAGTGGTCCTTTAGGCTCCTCAGATCACAACTTGGTGATTGTCTCTTCTCCAATGGAGCTTTTATCTCATGGCCATTCCCACACGCAGATCATCCCATTTTGCATTACAATAATGCAAAATGGGATGATCTGCGAGATTTCTTTTATTTTTTTCCTTGGTTGGATTACTGTTTCAAAACTTCTGATGTCAAAGTTTGCTCAGATTCTGTCAGTTAAATTATCCTTGTAGGAATGGAATCCTTTATCCCACGCTCCACTGTAAAACCTCATCCTAAATTTATCTAAACCTTAGTTTTCCAATAAATGTGCTAAGGCTGTTCTAGAGAAAAATGTTGCATATCGTAATCGGCTTGTTTCCAATTTTTCAGTTTCATTTTCTGCCTACAACAAAGCTCCAAACAATTGTAAAGCAGTTATTAATCAGTCCAAACTAAATTTCGAACAGGCTAAAAATAGAAAATTTGCTTCTTGCCCTAATGGAAGCCAAGCATTCTGGTCTCTAGACAAAGCTATTGGCAACAACTTTTGCACATCTCTGCTCCCACCTCTGTCAAAACCAGATGGTTCTGTTGTCACTTCAGCCAAGAATAAAGCTGACCTGCTAGCATCCCATTTTTCTTCCAATTAATGTATTAATGTATCTTGGTAAAACACCTCCCACCATTCCCAACGTGCTCCATTCAAAGCCTCCTGTGGTCTTCCATCAAAAGGATGTCAGAAGAATTTTGGCAAATCTTGATGCTAAGAAAGCTCCAGGTCCTGATGGTATTTCTCCACTTGTTCTCAAAACCTGTGCTCCTGAACTTACTCCTGTTCTTTGCCACCTTTTTCACTTTCTTATTCTATGCTATGAAGGTGTTTTTCCTTCTGCTTGGAAATTTGCTCACAATCAGCCAGTTCCTAAAAAGGGTGACAAATCCCTCCCATCCAATTGTCGTCCTATTGCAATTACTTCTACTCTTTCTAAAGTAATGGAGAAATCAATTAACTGGCAACTCTTATACTACCTAGAAACCTTCTGTCTGATCAACAATTGTCGATCCACTGATTATTTTCTGGCTTATGTTAACCCATTTTTTTATGGACAAATTCAATGGAAAAGTTCGGTGAAAAGCAAGCAGTTGCTCTTGACATTTCAAAGGCTTTTGATCGTGTTTTGCATAAAAGTCTTCTAAACAAGCTTCCATCTTATGGTTTGCCAACTGTTTTCTGTAATTGGTTATCCAGTTTTCTCTCTGATCGTTCGCTGAGGGTGATAGTAGATAGCTCTCTGTCTTCTAACTTCTCCACAAATGCTGGTGTCCCCCATGGTTCAGTTCTTACCCCCACACTTTTCCTCTTGTATATTAATGACCTTCCATTGCCTGGAAATGCTATCCATAGTTTTGCCAATGAAAGCACATTGCATTCCACTATCCATTTTGAGAAATCTTGCACTGTTCAATCAGCTTCAAATTCAAGAATATTCGCTACCAATTCCTTAAATGCCGATCTCCAGATAATTCTCCAGTAGGGCAAAGACAACTTAGTTGATTTCAATCCATTTAAAACTCAGTCTTGTCTTATATCTCACAAAAGATTCTTCTGCTGCTATGCTTATTTTTGATGATACTCTGATTTCTAGGCAAAATGATATATCTCTTTTGGGGATTACCCTGACTTCTAATCTCTCTTGGCACAAGCGCATTACAAATATTGCTTCCTCTGCATCTAAAAAACTTGGTTTTCTCTTTTTTCTCTCGACATTGCTTTTCTTCCAAACAGCTGTTCACTCTACAAATTGCAAATCCACCCGACCATGGAATATTGTTCCCACATCTGGGGCAGTGTCCCCAAAACCTCTGTCAGGCTTCTAGATTCCATTCAGAAGAGGGCAGTTAGGTTAATTAATGACTCTTCTCTCTAACAAGAGTCTCTCTACTTGCTGTCCCATAGACGTACTGTTTCTGCTGCATTTTTTTCCTACAAATACTTCCATGGGCACTGTTCTTCTGAATTGACTTCTATAATTCCCGCTCTCTCTTTCAAAACAGTCCGAACACATGCCGCCACCAGCCAACATCCATTTACTGTTCAACTTGAAATTCACAGAACCAACTTTTCATCTTCCTTGTTTATTCATTCAATTGCCATTTTCTGGAACAACCTTTCATATATATTTCCTGAAAATTAGTCTATCTCTTTTGGGGATTACCCTGAATTTAAAGTTAAAGTCTGGCAACAACAAATATCTCGTTTCGTCTTCTTAACCTTCATCCAAAGCGTGGTACTACTGTAGGTTCTAAAACCTGTCGTGTTTGGGATTTTCATAAAAAAAAAAAAAAAAAGATGGAAGCCTGTTCTACCAATCAACTACCTGCTGGCTAAAGGCAGATTTCTGCACCTCTATGGTACAAGTATCTATCCTCAATTTGAAACTGTGCCCCCTCCTCAGGTTCTTAGTCTGAGCAAGAGGGAGAATCCCATCAGGATTCAGCTTGCTCAATCAATTCAAGCCCTTATACACCTCAATCAGATCACCTCGCAGTTGCCTACTCTCCATGCACTGCAATTTGCAGAACTTAAGCCTTTCTTGGTAAGAGCACCCCTCTGTTCCCATTACCAATCTTGTTGCTCTTTTTTGTACTCGTTCTAGCAACTCTACATCCTTCCTAAAATGAGGCCTCCAGACCTGTACACAATACACTAGGTGTGGCCTGTCCATTGCCTCGTATAATGGGATAATCACCTCCCTATCCCTGCTAGCAAAATTCCTATATATCATTGACAAAACTCCATGACTTGCCCTGGCAGCTCGTCTGCACTGATCAGAGAACTTCATATTTGACTGCACAATTACCCTCAGGTGTTTTTCACTTTCTACTTCCCAGAGTGTGGTACCATACAGTTGTTACATTTCTTTTTTTCGTTATTGCTACCCATATGCAGTACTTAGCATTTGTCAGTGTTAAACTTCAGTTGCCACTTCTCAGCCCATTTTTCCCAACTTATCTAGATCTGGTTGGAATACCATACTGTCTTTACTGTTGTTAACAACCCTTCCAACCTTTGTATCATCTGCAAATTTGGACATTAATCCTGATATACCTTCATCAATATCATTGAAAAATATACAAAACAACAATTGGGCCAACACCAAACCCTGAGGAACTCCACTAATAACATTTGCCCACGAAGAACAGTATCCATTGATTACCACTCTCACACTCAACCATCCCTTTATCCAATGTAGCAACTTACCCTTAATGCCACACCTCTCGAATTTCTACAGCAGTCCTCCATGTGCAACAGTATCAAAAGCTTTCTTGAAATCCAAATATATGATATCAAAATTATTTTGGCATTTAGTTCCTTTGTGAACACATCACAGTATATAATCAAATTGGTCAGACAAGACCTCCCTTTAACAAATCAATGCTAAGTCTTAATTATTACTGCAGTCTTGTCTAGATGATCCTGCAATGCTTCTTTAAACAGTGATTCCATTGTTTTCCCCGGAACACAAGTTAAACTTACAGGTCTGTAGTTACTTGTGTCACCTTTTTATCGCCCTTTGTAAAATGGTGATACATTTGCACACCCCCACCCTGAGTCCAAGGAAGCTCTCATAATTATGGCTAAGGTTTTGCCTACTTCCTTTGCTGCCCCCTTTAATATAATTGGATAGATCCCATCCACCCCAGTTGCCTTCCTTATGTTTAACTTCACCAATTTCTCCTCCCCTTTGCTCTCAGTTATTAAAAATCACTTAGCTCACTGTTAGCATTGGATAAACTTCTGGCACTCCTCTCATTGATTAACTGCCCATGTATGAATGTAGATGGAAAAAACTCATTCAGTTAACATTATAGGTGGAACAGGATCAGCATATGTCTGCCAGGGGCAAGGTTTGAATTCAACCCTAATTCAAAAAGCCGTGAATTAGGGTTGAATTTGAAAGTGTTTTCAATTCTGCCCAGACACAATAGGAGGGAGTATATGATGAGAGCCTTGTCGATCAATTCGGCCCAGGAAAGATTGTGCAAAGCTCAAGGGGTAGAATTTTTTTCAGCCTGGACTGTACTTGTTAACAGAAGAGACTGCTTCTACAGGGATGGGATACACCTAAATAGAAAGGGTGCGAGAATATTTGCTGATGCAATCAAGGCGGTGTTAGGTGGGTCGGAAAACTGCTAGCTTGGGGGGATACAAAGACTAATAGATTAACAGTAGGCACTGGCAGAAGTGAAAGTGATTCTTGCACTGCTTCTATTCGAATGAGCAGAAGCCTGAAAAACAAGATGCAGGATATTTCAGAGACTGCTGGGAGTGATTGCGGTACAAGTAAAGACATCGGTTGTGTTAGGGTAGCTAAGAATAGAAACAGGTGCATGTATACTTGCGTGTACACCAATGCTAGGAGTTTGGTAAATAAATTTGATGAATTTGAGGTATTGCTCAAAACATCAAAGGCAGATATTGTTGGGATATCAGAGACGTGGTGTCACACAGATATAAGGAATGCTGAAGTGGAATTTCAGGAGTACAACATCTACAGAAAGGATAGGAAGGGAGGAGGGGTTACGCTATTATTTAAGAAACATAAAATCCAAGGAAGTGAAGCCAATAGACATCGCTGGACAGTGCAGTGTGGAGTCAGTTTGGTGTGACATAAGCATTGGGAGATCAAAATTAAGAGTACGACTGTGCTATAGGCCTAATGACTCTGATGAGTATAATTAGAAACTGTACAGAGAAATAGAGTGGGCCAGTACGTCAGACAGTCTTCTAATCGGGGGTTTTAATTTCCCAAATATTGAATGGAATTTGTAGGTTGGTCATTCACACACTAGCAAGGCTTTCCTGGATTTATTGGATGATTGTTTTCTACATCAGCATGTTCGGGAGGCAACTAGAGGGAGTAATACTCTTGATTTGATTATCAGTAGTGATTCTTCATGCATTAAGAATCTGCAGATAAAGAAACCACTAGGTGGCAATGATCAGTGTGCTGAAGTGGGATTTACTCAAAGAGGTAACTACCATCAGGAGTAAAGGGAAGGTTATTGCTTTCGTAAAGGCGACGACTACAATGGTGTGAGACAGTATTTAAATTCTATACAGTGGGACCAACTGATGATGTTACCAACAGCAAATTCAAAATGGGAAGCATTCAAAGAACTTATCTGGGAAGCTACTAGGCTTTACATACCAACTAACAAATATTGTTCAAGGTTTAGGCATAAATGGATGTCAGATGAACTAATGAGACATATGGCAGAGGGCAGAGAAGAAAAATGCATGGGATACATATAAATTAATACGTGACACAGAAGCCTATGATAGATACAAGTTGATCTGTAACCAAGTTACAAAGGAGTTAGGCAGGTGAAGGCAGATTACGAGAAATCTTTGGCAAGGGATGCAAAGAAAAACAGCAAAGAGTTCTTTACTTATGTAAACTCTGGAAAAAAGGGGATGAATCAGATTGGTCCATTTGATATTGATTGGTCAACTGTTGATGATCCTGCTCAGGTAGCTAACAAACTAAATGAATATTTTGAATCGACATTCACACATGAGGAGTTATTCAGCGAGGGGAATGCCAGAGGTGCATTCAACTCTGGCAGTAAGCTAGAGAATCTTGTAATAACTGAGAGTAAAGTGGAGGAGAAATTGTTGAAGATAAACACAAGAAAGACACCTGGGGTGGATGGGATCTATCCAGTTATATTAAAGGAGGCAGCAAAGGAAGTAAGCAAACCCTTAGCCATAATTATGAGAGCTTCCTTGTACTCAGGGGATGTACCCACAGACTGGAGATGTGCAAATGTGACCTCAATTCACAAAGGAGGATCAAAGGCTAACAATTAATTATAGACCTGTGAGTAAGGCTAAGGCGCATTTAGGGCTAGAGCCTCAAGCTGCGAACAAGTTTAGACTATGTATATAAAGTGCTTAGCATCATAATACACAGCCATTTCTGAATAAACAGAAAATTTTTTTCTGTTTATTCAGAAATATGAGATATAACCTAAAATGAGATATAATGAGATATAACGAGAAATCTTTGGCAAGGGATGCAAAGAAAAACAGAAAGAGTTCTTTACTTATGTAAACTCTGGAAAAAAGGGGATGAATCAGATTGGTCCATTTGATATCGATTGGTCAACTGTTGATGATCCTGCTCAGGTAGCTAACAAACTAAATGAATATTTTGAATCGACATTCACACATGAGGAGTTATTCAGCGAGGGGAATGCCAGAGGTGTATTCAACTCTGGCAGTAAGCTAGAGAATCTTGTAATAACTGAGAGTAAAGTGGAGGAGAAATTGTTGAAGATAAACACAAGAAAGACACCTGGGGTGGATGGGATCTATCCAGTTATATTAAAGGAGGCAGCAAAGGAAGTAAGCAAACCCTTAGCCATAATTATGAGAGCTTCCTTGGACTCAGGGGATGTACCCACAGACTGGAGATGTGCAAATGTGCCCTCAATTCACAAAGGAGGATCAAAGGCTGACAATTAATTATAGACCTGTGAGTAAGGCTAAGGCGCATTTAGGGCTAGAGCCTCAAGCTGCGAACAAGTTTAGACTATGTATATAAAGTGCTTAGCATCATAATACACAGCCATTTCTGAATAAACAGAAAATTTTTTTCTGTTTATTCAGAAATATGAGATATAACCTAAAACGATGCCACCTTAAAAAAATTTTCTGTTTATTCAGAAATGGCTGTGTATTATGATGCTAAGCACTTTATATACATAGACCTGTGAGTTTAACTTCTGTTCCAGGAAAATTAATGGAAGCACTGGTTAAAGAAGCACTGCAGGATCATCTAGACAAGACTTCAGTTATAGCTCGGACACAGCATGGTTTTGTTAAGGGTTCTGGCTGGCTGGCTTGAGCAGTGAATCTCACCCAGATTCAACTTCTGTGGGGTGAGCCACATGCCGAGACCTCCTTTTTTGTTAAGGAGAAGTCTTGCCTGACCAATTTGATTGGATACTATGATGCAGTCACAAAAGAACTGGATGCAGGGAACAACTTTGATATTATATACTTGGATCTTAGAAAGGCTTTACTGTTGCACATGGAAGACTTCTTCACAAATTGGAACAGTGTGGCATTGGAGGCAAATTACTGCTAGGATAAAGGGGTGGTTGTGGGGGAGAAGACAGTGGTAATCAATGGACACTGCTCATCGTGGACTAATGTTATTAGTGGAGTCCCTCAGGGTTCAGTATTGGGTCCATTATTGTTTTCTGTATTTATAAATGATATTAATGATGGTATATCAAGCTTAATGTCCAAGTTTGCAGACGATACGAAGGTTGGCAGGGTTGTCAAGGACACTACTGACACTATGCTACTGCAACAGGATCTGGAAAGGCTGAGCAGATGGGCTGAGAAGTGGCAAATAAAGTTTAACATTGACAAATGTAAAGTACTACATATGGGAAACAGCAACCCCAGAGCAGCGTATCAACTCTGTGGTACTACACTGACAGTGGTAGTGAATGAAAGGGACCTGGGGGTGGTTGTGCAGGCACATATGAAGTTTTCTGAGCAGCGCAGACGGGCTGCAAGAGTAGCTCATGGTGTATTGTCGATGATATATAGGAATTTTTCTAGCAGGGATAAAGAGGTGATTATTTCCTTATAAGGCAATGGTCAGGCCACACCTAGAGTACTGTATACAGGTCTTCATTTCAAGAAGGATGTAGAGCTAGTGGAACAAGTACAGAGAAGGGCAACAAGATTAGTGAATGGAACAAAGTGGTGCTCTTACGTTGAAAGGCTTAAGTTTTGCAAATTACAGTGTCTGGAGACTAGGCACCAACAATATTTCTTAGTTGGTATGTAAAGCCTAGTAACTTCCAAGATAAGTTCTTTGAATGCTTCCCATTTTGAATTTGCTGTTGGTAACATCATCAGTTGGTCCCACTGTATCGAATTTAAATACTGTCTCAGACCATCGTAGTCGCCTTTACGAAAGCAAAAACCCTTCCCTTTACACCTGATGGTAGTTACCTCTTTGAGTAAATCCCACTTCAGCACACTGTGATCACTGCCACCTAGTGGTTCATTTACCTGCAGATTCTTAATGCATGAAGAATCACTACTGATAATCAAATCAGGAGAATTACTCCCTCTAGTTGCCTCCCGAACATGGTGATGTAGAAAACAATCATCCAATAAATCCACAAAAGCCTTGCTAGTGTGTGAGTGACCAGCCCCCAAATTCCAGTCAATATCTGGGAAATTGAAATCCCCCATTATAAGACTCTCTGATTTGCTGGCCCACTCTATTTCCCTGTACAATTTCTTATTATACTCATCAGAGTCATTAGGCCTATAGCACACTCCTACTCTCAATTTTGATCTACCAATGCTTATGTCACAGCAAACTGACTCGACACTGCTCTGTCGACTGGCTTCACTTCCTTGGATTTTATGTATTTCTTAACTAATAGCATAACCCCTCCTCCCTTCCTATCCTGTCTATCCCTTCTGTAGACACGATAGGAGGGAGTATATGATGAGAGCCTTGTCGATCAATTCGGCCCTGGAAAGATTGTGCAAGGCTGAAGGGGTAGAATTTTTTTTCAGCCTGGACTGTACTTGTTAACAGGAGAGATTGCTTCTACAGGGATGGGATACACTTAAATAGAAAGGGTGCAAGAATATTTGCTGATGCTATCGAGGCAGTGTTAGGTGGGTCGGAAAACTGCTAGATTGGGGGGATACAAGGACTAATAGATTAACAGTAGCCACTGGCAGAGGTGAAAGTGATTCTTGCACTGCTTCTATTGGAATGAGCAGAAGCCTGAAAAACAAGATGCAGGATATTTCAGAGACTGCCAGGAGTCATTGCGGTACAAGTAAACACATGGGTTGTGTTAGGGTAGCTAAGAATAGAAATAGGTGCATGTATACTTGCGTGTACACTAATGCTAGGAGTTTAGTAAATAAATTTGATGAATATGAGGTATTGCTCAAAACATCAAAGGCAGATATTGTTGGGATATCAGAGACGTTGTGTCACACAGATATAAGGAATGCAGAACTGAAATTTGGGGAGTACAACGTCTACAGAAAGGAAAGACTGGATAGGAAGGGAGGAGGGGTTATGCTATTAGTTAAGAAATACATAAAATCCAAGGAAGTGAAGCCAGTGGACATCGCTGGACAGTGCAGTGTCGAGTCAGTTTGGTGTGACATAAGCATTGGGAGATCAAAATTGAGAATAGGAGTGTGCTATAGGCCTAATGACTCTGATGAGTATAATAAGAAACTGTACAGGGAAATAGAGTGGGCCAGTAAATCAGACAGTCTTCTAATGGGGGATTTTAATCTCCCAAATATTGACTGGAATTTGTAGGTTGGTCACTCACACACTAGCAAGGCTCTCCTGGATTTATTGGATGATTGTTTTCTACATCAGCATGTTCGGGAGGCAACTAGAGGGAGTAATACTCTTGATTTGATTATCAGTAGTGGACAGTGCATTAAGAATCTGCAGGTAAATGAACCACTAGGTGGCAGTGATCACAGTGTGCTGAAGTGGGATCTACTCAAAGAGGTAACTACCATTAGGGGTAAAGGGAAGGGTTATTGCTTTCGTAAAGGCGACTACGATGGACTGAGACAGTATTTAAATTCTATACAGTGGGACCAACTGATGATGTTCCAACAGCAAATGCAAAATGGGAAGCATTCAAAGAACTTATCTTGGAAGCTACTAGGCTTT
Source organism: Mastigoproctus giganteus (assembly GCF_048544385.1). NCBI lineage: Eukaryota > Metazoa > Arthropoda > Arachnida > Uropygi > Thelyphonidae > Mastigoproctus > Mastigoproctus giganteus. Next base: position 784,164 of record NC_143582.1, read on the forward strand.
ACATACCAACTAAGAAATATTGTTCAAGGTTTAGGCCTAAATGGATGTCAGGTGAACTGATGAGGCATATGGCAGAGAAGAAACATGCATGGGATACATACAAATTAACACATGAAACAGAAGCCTATGATAGATACAAGTTGATCTGTAACCAAGTTACAAAGGAGGTTAGGCAGGCGAAGGCAGATTACGAGAAATCTTTGGCAAGGGATGCAAAGAAAAACAGCAAAGAGTTCTTTACTTATGTAAACTCTAGAAGGAAGGGGATGAATCAGATTGGTCCACTTGATATCGATGGGTCAACTGTTGATGATCCTGCTCAGGTAGCTAACAAACTAAATGAATATTTTGCATCGACATTCACACATGAGGAGTTATTTAGCGAGGGGAAAGCCAGAGGTGTATTCAACTCTAGCAGTTAGCTAGAGAATCTTGTAATAACTGAGAGTAAAGTGGAGGAGAAATTGTTGAAGATAAACACAAGAAAGGCACCTGGGGTGGATGGGATCTATCCATTTATATTAAAGGAGGCAGCAAAGGAAGTAAGCAAACCCTTGGCCATAATTATGAGAGCTTCCTTGGACTCAGGGGAGGTACCCACAGGCTGGAGATGTGCAAATGTCACCCCAATTCACAAAGAGGGATCAAAGGCTGACACAAGTAATTATAGATCTGTGAGTTTAACTTCTGTTCCAGGAAAATTAATGGAGGCACTGGTTAAAGAAGCACTGCAGGATCATTTAGACAAGACTTCAGCTATAGCTCGGACATAGCATGGTTTTGTTAAGGGAAAGTCTTGCCTGACCAATTTGATTGGATACTATGATGCAGTCACAAAGGAACTGGATGCAGGGAATAACTTTGATATTATATACTTGGATCTTAGAAAGGCTTTTGATACTGTTGCACATGGAAGACTGCTGCACAAATTGGAGCAGTGTGGCATTGGAGGCAAATTGCTGCTGTGGATAAAGGGGTGGCTGAGGGGGAGAAGACAGAGTGGTAATCAATGGACACTGCTCGTCGTGGACTAATGTTATTAGTGGAGTCCCTCAGGGCTCAGTGTTGGGTCCATTATTGTTTTCTGTATTCATAAATGATATTGATGAGGGTATATCAAGCTTATTGTTGAAGTTTGCAGACGATACAAAGGTAGGCAGGGTTGTCAAGGACACTACTGACACTATGCTGCTGCAACAGGATCTGGAAAGGTTGAGCAGATGGGCTGAGAGGGCTAAAGTACTACACATGGGAAACAGCAACCCCAGAGCAACGTATCAACTCTGTGGTACTACACTGACAGTGGTAGAGAATGAAAGGGACCTGGGGGGTGGTTGTGCAGGCAGATATGAAGTTCTCTGAGCAGTGCAGACGGGCTGCAAGAGTAGCTCATGGTGTATTGTCAATGATATATAGGAATTTTTCTAGCAGGGATAAGGAGGTGATTATTTCTTTGTATAAGGCAATGGTCAGGCCACACCTAGAGTACTGTATACAGGTCTGGAGGCCTCATTTCAAGAAGGATGTAGAGCTGCTGGAACGAGTACAGAGAAGGGCAACAAGATTAGTGAATGGAACAAAGGGGGTGCTCTTACGAAGAAAGGCTTAAGTTTTGCAAATTACAGTGTCTGGAGACTAGGCACCAGCGAGGTGATCTAATAGAGGTGTATAAAGCCTTGAATGGTTTGAGCATGCTCAATGCTGATGGGATTCTTCCTCTCGCTCAGAATAATCACCTGAGAGGGCATAAATTCAGATTGAGGAAAGACAGATGTAGGATAGACGTGCGGAAATTTGCCTTTAGCCAGCGGGTGGTTGGTTGGTTGAACAGACTTCCATCCTTTGTCGTGGAAGTTGATAGCCTAAATAAGTTTAAGGCTCAGCTGGACAGGTATTTTGAACGAATAGAGGGGTGAAGTGGAAGTGGTTTTTTTTTTTTTTTTTTTGGCTGATGCTGCATAAGCTTGCTTTCTTGCATCAAATGCCTCTACTAATGCTAATGCTAGACATTGTACTCCCCAAATTCCAGTTCTGCATTCCTTATATCTGTGTGACACCACGTCTCTGAAATCCCCACAATATCTGCCTTTGATGTTTTGAGCAATACCTCAAATTCATCAAATTTATTTACTAAACTCCTAGCATTGGTGTACATGCAAGTATACATGCACCTGTTCTTTTTCTTAGCTACCCTAACACTACCCATGTGTTTACTTGTACCCCAACGATTCCCAGCACTCTCTAAAATATCCTGCATCTTATTTTCCAGGCTGCGGCTCATTCCAATAGAAGCAGTGCAAGAATCACTTTCACCTCTGCCAGTGGCTACTGTTAATCTATTAGTCCTTGTATCCCCCCAATCTAGCAGTTTTCCGACCCACCTAACACTGCCTCGATAGCATCAGCAAACATTCTTGCACCCTTTCTATTTAAGTGTATCCCATCTTTGTAAAAGCAGTCTCTCCTGTTAACAAGTACAGACCAGGCTGAAAAAAATTCTACCCCTTGAGCCTTGCACAATCTTTCCAGGGCCGAATTGATCGACGGGCTTTCATCATATACTCCCTCCTATCGTGTCTGGGCAGAATTGCAGACACTTTCAAATTCAACCCTAATTCACAGCTTTTTTTCAACAGTGACCTGTACTTGTTAAGTAATTCCGCCAGTCTCCTCCTCTTAACATTTCACATTTCGCACATTTTTTGAGACTGATGCGATGGAGAACCGCCCCCTTTGTTTCTCCCTGAGTCACAGCACTCTTGCTAGTCTGTGATCTTTGCTTCGCAGCTCTAGTCTGGGTCATGATTTCCGTTTAAATACAATTTAATTAACAATGAATTTTAATTAGATTAATATTATTTTTGTTTAATTGATAATACTGTAATAAGCTAACAGATTCCTAATACAGTGCTTCATATTATGCCATGTAGTTTTACTTTATACCTTACACTATCAGTTCGAGATATATGTTAAGCTATTTCTTATCGACTATAATATGGGTCTAGTTCAACAATATTGGTGCCAACACTGGGAGTCGTAACTTCCAAAAATCGCTTGTTAAATTCAAAATAAGAAGCTAACAAAAGCTAATAAACCTATTTAATATCTCTGTAAAACACAATGTACTATGGTAATTAATGAAGAATACGGTAAAAATTTAAAAATACTTATCCCTTTACATCAGCTAAAAATCCACCGACTATTCTCGTCCGCAACCCCAGCACCCTCTCCTGTTGTTCAGTATGTCTGGCCCAATGTTCTGTGAAAAAGCATTGAATTTTAATCGAAAGTTAATAGGTAATGAAGATTTTAAGGCAAGCACAGGTTAGCTGAAAAACGTTTAAGCTGAGACACAGTATACATAAACTAGATATTCAAGGTGAGAAACTTTCTGCAGAGAAATTGGCAGTGGTGTTCTTTAAAAGTAAGTTTGCTTCAGTTATAGCAAATTACGAGAAAGAAAACATTTATAATGTTGATGAGACAGGCTTATTATGGAAAGCATTACTGAGAAAAACCCTAGCCACTAAAAGAGGCTAGGGTTTTTGGCTTGCGCCTCTCTCCTCTTAAAATTTGGCCTGCACCAAATTTTAAGAGGAGAGAGGCGCAAGTTACAGTTGCTATGTGTGCAAATGCCACTGGGACACACAGATTGTCCATGCTCGTTATCCATAAGTCAAAAAACTAAGAGCATTTAAAAATCTTTCTAATTTTCTTGTTTTGTATAAAAATCATAAAAATGCCTGGTTGAATGTTTGTTTTCCGAGATTGGTTTATAATTTTTTTTTAAATTTAATTAATCATATTTAATTTAATCGTAAGGTAAAATTAAATTTATTTAATCTTACCAGAATATTTTCCGGTTTGATTTTCCAAAAAAATTTGGCTAACCAAAATAGGCCTGACATCAATTATTCTGGATAACTGATGCTCTAACTGTTGATGTATATTTTTATTTTTTATTTCTTTTTATTGTTTTGGAAAGGAAGAATATGGTAGAAGAAAGAGTAGGCTTATGTTAAGGAGAGGTCATCAACAGAGTCCTTGTAATTTTGGAAAATAGAAGAAAATGTTTATTTTTGGTTGTTGAGGGAGCACCATCAATAGAGAGTAGGTGACATTAACGTGAAAAGGAAATAAGTGCTTTGAGAGTAAACCATGCCATACATGGTAAACACAAGAATTATAACTATTGGGCGAAATGGTACCATCAGAGGACCTTCAAGCAAGGAAAGTAGTACCTACTACTTTCCTTGCTTGAAGGTCCTCTGATGGTACCATTTTCGTTTGAAAATAGTGAAAACGAGACAAAAGGGACTGAGCAATTTCAGAACATAACATTAAGATATGAAACTCTGTACTACACTATCAGAGAATGGAAATCTAGCAGTTGGAGAGGTCTCCAGTGAGGAACCTCTGTTCTAGAGTTTGATGCATCACCACTATCCTCCTGCACGCGGATAGTGGTGATGCACTGAAAATGACAGATAAAGGGGACTGCTCACGAGTGTTGTCAATCAGGTGACAAAGATAGAAAACAACTGGTAATTTCACGGGGAAAAGGGTCCCGGAAACATTGGATAATGTTAAAATTGAGAAAATACACTAGCAAATGAAAAGAAAGGGAGAAAAATAAATTAATACGTAAATACCCCACAGTTTTAATGTTATTTTGCTATTCGTTCTTGTGCTATCAACAAATCAGATGAATTTTTTTTGGTAAACATGCGAAAAATTAAATCGTTGAAACTTCTTGTGGAATTTTGGCTTGTCAATCATGGAAAAGACATGACATTATTGTGTTGTTTGCGAAAAGAACATTCCATGTGCGGAAAAATTCCACATCAACCAACATGTGAAAATGACATCGCACATGACCAAGCAAGGAAAAATTTCCAAAGCAGTCACTTTAACCATGCCATATACTTCAAAAGAAGAGAAAAGTAATTTTCAAAGGGTTTGTGTCTTGCCCTGGTAAACAGCAATATCCCTTTTAATTAGTTAAACAATCGAGTCTTAAAGCAATCTTTGAATAAATATTGTTAAATCAAAATATTCCAGACAAATCTGTCCTGAGAAAGAATTACCTTAATGCTATTTATGATGACATTATTTGTGAAATTTGTCAAGGTATTAGAGAAAACTACATTTGGATGTCCATTGACAAAAATGACAGACATTTGTGGTTGCACATTTTATATGTGGAAAATTAGATGCAGTTTCCACTGCCAAAACTTTGGAAATGGAAATTTTCACTATATAACTAAGGTATTTAAAAATCTCTCTCTAAAAGATCATTTTTATAATGGAGTGCTACCCAATCATCGTTATCATATGTTCCATTATAAGAATTGATTTTGAACGCCTTTGTTAATGTTTTTCTAAAGAGCATTTCTTGAGATCACAACCATAAAAATAAAAACAATTTGCACTTTCTGGTTTATTGGGTTTTTCCTTTAGTGCAATCTATTATGAATAGGTAGTAAACTCAATCTTATTACATTTGCGATAATCCTGATAACTGGAATTGTGTGGATTTTTATATTATCATGGTAAAATTTGTACCCCTTCACTGAAACCTTCAATCATATAAAAACATAAATAAATTTTCAAAACTCTTCTCTTCATTCCTATTTACTTATTACAATGATGAAGAGAATGCAACCAACAGAAAGTGCAAGTGGTGGAAACAAAAAATTGATTCAGAAATGAAGGTGAAAATGATGAAGTACGAAGAAGGGCAAAGTTTGTCATCCATTGCACGGGAATTAGGTCTCACTGCTTCAGCAGTGAATACTATTTTAAAGGACAGTGTGCGTATAAAAGAACATGTTAAAGGATCAATGCATTTAAGATCAACAGTGATCACAAAACAGCGTTCAGATGCTATATTGAAGATGGAAAAGCTATTAATAGTATGGATGGAAAATCAGATTCAGAAGTGAGTGCCCCTGAACCTAATGCCCATTCAAGCAAAAAGCAACAAGTATTTATCAGGATAAGTACGGCAAACCCCAAGTCAAGTTCATGGCAAACAACAGGTGGTTTAATAGGTTCAAGCATCGCTCTGGTTTCCACAACGTTAAGGCCTCGAGTGCCAAGCGAGTTTAAAAAGTGAATTTCAAAGCGTCTTCTCTAGAATCAGTAGATTACTGAGAATTTGTCTTTATTTGCAAAATTATTTCATTTCTGCTCTTCCGAATAAAAAAGGAAGCTCTTCAAAGAAGAAAGGAAAGGTACCTTTCTTCTCCTTGTATATAGAACTAACCTATGTAACACACTAACCTCTTATCGCTTGGTCACTGGTGGCACTGCTCCTGCCTCCACGTGGCTGGGCCGGTAATCTGAGGGAAAAGTTATCCTCCAGGACAACCATGGATTTTGACAATTATCCAGCACTTGAGCCTAAATGCTCAACTCATGACTTGATTGAAACTGAACATGATGTATCACAATCAAAGAGACAATGTAAAAATGTGTTTACTTGTACCACAATGACTCCCAGCAGTCTCTGAAATACCCTGCATCTTGTTTTTTGGGCTGAAAAACGAGATGAATAGAAGCAGTGCAAGAATCACTTTCACCTCTGCCAGTGGCTACTTTTTATCTATTAGTCCCTGTTACCCCCCCCCCCAAGCTAGCAGTTTTCCGACCCACCTAACACTGCCTCGATTGCACCCTTTCTATTTAAGTGTATCCCATCCCTGTAGAAGCAGTCTCTCCTGTTAACAAGTACAGACCAGGCTGAAAAAAAATTCTACCCCTTGAGCCTTACATCATCTCCAGGGCCGAATTGATCGACAAGGCTCTCATCATATACTCCTTCTTATCGTGTCTGGGCAGAATTGCAGACACTTTAAAATTCAACCCTAATTCACGGCTTTTTTTCAATAGTGACCTGTACTTGTTAAGTAATTCCGCCTGTCTCCTACTCTTAATATCATTAGAAAACAATTAAAAATCCCACAGCACCCATTAATGATTCTTATGAATGAACCTAGTTGATTTTCGAATAAATTTTTTATTAGCGAGATATGCTCTCGCCTTCGTGGATACTGATAAGGTTTTTAGGATCTTGGAACAATAAATGCTACAGATTTACAATGTGTCTCTTTGAAAAATATATCATTGTGTATAATAAACATTTTTCCAAGTGTGAGTTTGAATGGGAAAACTTTTAAAAAAGATGTTAAAAATATTTTCATAAATGGTTTTATTACTTTAAAATGTTGAATATAAGGAAATTAATGGTTTAATTAATTGTAATAAACAAGCAATAAATGTAAAAATTGTAGTGCATATATTAGCATTTTGATGCTTATTTTATTTCATATTTGCATGCATATTTGATCTGTTTTTTAGTGCATATAAACCAATACTAGTTATTACTATTGAGTGATGTAACATTCCCGTAATTTTATTCTATATGTGAATGGTTTTGTCAAACGTGCCTTGTGGAAACTCATTGTTAGAAAGTGTGATGGATGATGTTTCTAAGGATGATTAAGAGTGATGTTTCTAAGATTTCTTCAATATTTTTTTATTTATTTATTTTTTTTTTTTTGGATTGCAAACTCTTATTGCTTTGCACTTTAGGTGTCTTGATGATGATGCTGTTTTTGATATTCATATGGAAATAACCTGAGAAGGTAACAACTTAACTGAAGTCATTCAAATTTCCTAATCATGAAAAATTTCGTGGATATCAGTAAAGCACTTGACTCAGTCCCACACAAGAGTTTACTGTAAAAGCTAGAAGCCTGTCTAAGGAATCACAGAGAAAATTCTTAGATGGATCCCTGGGTAGGAGACAGAGGGTTATGATTGACGAGCTCCTTCGTCTTCAGATTGGGCTAACATAAGAAGTCGAGTTCCCTGGATCGGTACATAGGGATCACCATTGTTTTTTGATTTTTCTTAAGTGATGTTGACAAAGGGATGCAGGGCTTGATGTAAAAATTTGCAGTGATATCAAGATCATTAGAGTAGTTAATGATCGATGCCAAGCAGTGCTTCTTCAAGATGACTTTGATAGCCTTCAGGGTTTGTTTGTTATTTGGTTTTTAGGAGCATTAGCAACTAAGGCCATATTGCTCCGGGATATGCGGTGGTCATTCCCGACCTTTCCGCGTCCTCCGTATTTAGTGGTGACGGGCTCGAACCCCGGTCTGATCAAGAAGCGTGTGCTAAGCACTGCTGCTCCTTCCCACCTGGCTACGGAGGCGCCTGATAGTCTTCAGGGATGGTCATAGAAATGCAGATATATTTTAATGCAGCAAAATACACTTAGAATTGGTCTTTCACTTAGAATTGCATCCTCAGAATAACTTATACATGGTGAGATTGAATTAAAAACAGTTAAGGAAGAAAGGGATTTGTGAGTTATGATATTGTTGACACAAAGTTCTCTTAGTAGTGTACCCATGTGTCAAACAAGACCTGTGGTGTTATGTCACTGATTTATCAATCATTTGCATGTAGGGAAGTCATTATCCCACTGTATTAAGCAATATTTGAGCTTCTTGAAAGGGTCCAAAGATGTATATATACACCTAGTGAGATCATCAAAAGGTGTCAATATGAGAGAAGACTTTGCATTGTGGACTGCAGAGCTTGGAAAGTAGGCACCTTAGAGGAGTTCTAATTGAGGTGTATAAGGCTCTGAGAGGGGAAAGTAAAATGAATGAAGGTATAATTTTCACTATTATAAATGATTCCAAAACTAGTGGGCATAATTCAAATTAAGGAGGAAGAGTTTTAGACTGGATTTCAGGAAGTAAGTTTTCTTTTAGCCAGAGTTTTTGTTCGCTGGAGTAAGTTGCCTCTGTGGGTGGTTGAGGTTATCAGCTTGGAAAGGGGGGGAGGTCAGCTGGATAGGTGTCTATGTCTTGGGGGGAAATATAGATAGTTCATTGTTTTTATATATAGTCGAACTTGGTTATAACGAGCATGGAAACAACGAGATCATGGCTGTAATGAGCAAAAAGCCATAATGATTTTAATTTGCACACAATTGCCCACCGTTATTGAGCATACTACATGAATATACTTTACAAATTTTGGTAACTATGGAAACATTCTTAATTGCTCAGCTAGTCAAAAAAACCCAATTCTTGAAATAGACAAAAATGAAAAGGGTGGCTTTTATGACCACCGGCATCGGATAAGCAGCTGGTTTTTGACCTTGTCCTTTCAGGGACGTGAGCTATACAATAATACATTGCCGTTCTGCTTGTCACATTACCTTATTTACAGATTGGCTTTTATTCACTAAACCATAAATTTATTTCGGGACTTCTAAGAACTTTGGAAACAAGACACCAAACAATTTTGGAAACTGGACTTTTAAGACTTTGTATGCAGATCATTTTAATGTCATTTTAGAGTAAAATCAGTTAGAAATGAACCCTTCCTTCAGAAACATGTCTACTAACAAAAGAAGGTGCCTCTCAATTCGAGAGAAAGTCTAAATTATTCATGAGTTAGAACGTGGTGCAAAAAATGTTGACGTGTGTAAAAAGTTTTCTTTGTCCTCTTCAACGGTATCAGCATTGTGAAAGAATAAATATGTTTACATATCGGCACTGGAAAAGAACATAACCGAAAAAACATACATATAGAAAGTGCAAGGTTACAAATGTTGATGAAGCATTGCTTCAATGATTCACTGCACAAAGAAGCGCTGGATTTTCAATAGACAGTCTGATCTAAAAGATTCAAGTGGGAAAATTTGCTAAACAATTTTGATGCAATGATTTTGTATGTAACAACGGTCGGCTGGATTGATTTAAAAACTGAATACAAGCATAATAATACAAATAATATGTAGGTATATACTAGTATTATTATTTTTTTCTCTAATATTTCTTTTGTTTTTTGAATCTATCTTTCTATCAAGTTATTGAGAATTTTAAAAAAAAAAAAAAAAAAAAAATGTGATTTAACTCCTCGTTATATAGTTGAGTTAATGGTCATAACGAGGAAATTTTGTCAGTCCCTTGATGCTCATTATAAGTAAGTTAAACTGTATTTATTTTATTTTATTTTTATTTATTTATTATTTTTTGTTTTTTGAGCTGATGCAGCAAAACCTTTGAGCTTCCTTGCTAATAATAAAAAGCTACTTCCATGAATAGTTGAGGTTAGTAACTTGGGAGAAACTTCAAAGACTAGCTAATTAACATATACAGGAAGAAGCAAACAGACTGTGTGCATGCCTTTTTGGCTCAGCAGAGGCCTGACTTCCTTGCACTATATGGCCATACTAGTATTAATACTGAAAGCTTTCTACTTTAGCTTGGGGGGAGACAAAGACCAATAGATTGACAGTAGCCACTGGCAGAGGTGAAAGAGATTCTTGCACTACTTCTATTAGAATGAGCAGAAGCCTGAAAAACAAGATGCATGATATTTCAGAGACTGCTGGGAGCCATTGCAGTACAAGTAAACACATGGGTTGTGTTAGGGTAGCTAAGAATAGAAACAGGTGCAGGTATACTTGCGTGTACACCAATGCTAGGAGTTTAGTAAATAAATTTGATGAATTTGAGGTATTGCTCAAAACATCAAAGGCAGATATTGTTGGGATATCAGAAACGTGGTGTCACACAGATATAAGGGATGCAGAACTGCAATTTGGGGAGTACAACGTCTACAGAAAGGATAGCGGATAGGAAGGGGGGAGGGGTTATGCTATTAGTTAAGAAACACATAAAAACCAAGGAAGTGAAGCCAGTCGACATCACTGGACAGTGCAGTGTTGAGTCAGTTTGGTGTGACATAAGCATTGGGAGATCAAAATTGAGAGTAGGAGTGTGCTATAGGCCTAATGACTCTGATAAGTATAATAAGAAACTGTACAGGGAAATAGAGTGGGCCAGTAAATCAGAGAGTCTTATAATGGGGGATTTTAATTTCCCAGATATTGACTGGAATTTGGGGGCTGGTCACTCACACACTAGCAAGGCTTTTGTGGATTTATTGGATGATTGTTTTCTACATCAGCATGTTCGGGAGGCAACTAGAGGTAGTAATACTCTTGATTTGATTATCAGTAGTGATTCTTCATGCATTAAGAATCTGCAGATAAATGAACCACTAGGTGGCAGTGATCACAGTGTGCTGAAGTGGGATTTACTCATAGAGGTAACTACCATTAGGGGTAAAGGGAAGGGTTATTGCTTCCGTAAAGGCGACTACGATCGACTGAGACAGTATTTAAATTCTATACAGTGGGACCAACTGATGATGTTACCAACAGCAAATTCAAAATGGGAAGCATTCAAAGAACTTATCTTGGAAGCTACTAGGCTTTACGTACCAACTAAGAAATATTGTTCAAGGTTTAGGCCAAAATGGATGTCAGATGAACTAATGAGGCATATGGCAGAGAAGAAAAATGCATGGGATACTTACAAATTAACACATGACACAGAAGCCTATGATAGATACAAGTTGATATGCAACCAAGTTACAAAGGAGGTTAGGCAGGCGAAGGCAGATTACGAGAAATCCTTGGCAAGGGATGCAAAGAAAAACAGCAAAGAGTTCTTTACTTATGTAAACTCTAGAAGGAAGAGGATGAATCAGATTGGTCCACTTGATATTGATGGGTCAACTGTTGATGATCCTGCTCAGGTAGCTAACAAACTAAATGAATATTTTGCATCGACATTCACACATGAGGAGTTATTCAGAGAAGGGAATGCCAGATGTGTATTCAACTCTAGCAGTAAGCTACAGAATCTTGAAATAACTGGGAGTAAAGTGGAGGAGAAACTGTTGAAGATAAACACAAGAAAGGCACCCGGGGTGGATGGGATCTATCCAGTTATATTAAAGGAGGCAGCAAAGGAAGTAAGCAAACCCTTAGCCATAATTATGAGAGCTTCCTTGGACTCAGGGGAGGTACCCATAGACTGGAAATGTGCAAATGTGACCCCAATTCACAAAGGAGGATCAAAGGCTGACACAAGTAATTATAGACCTGTGAGCTTAACTTCTGTTCCAGGAAAATTAATGGAGGCACTGGTTAAAGAAGCACTGCAGGATCATTTAGACAAGACTTCAGTTATAGCTCGGACACAGCATGGTTTTGTTAAGGGGAAGTCTTGCCTGACCAATTTGATTGGATACTATGATGCAGTCACAAAAGAACTGGATGCAGGGAATAGCTTTGATATTATATACTTGGATCTTAGAAAGGCTTTTGATACTGTTGCACATGGAAGACTGCTACAAAAATTGGAGCAGTGTGACATTGGAGGCAAATTGCTGCTATGGATAAAGGGGTGGTTGAGGGGGAGAAGACAGAGAGTGGTAATCAATGGACACTGCTCATCGTGGACTAATGTTATTAGTGGAGTCCCTCAGGGCTCAGTGTTGGGTCCATTATTGTTTTCTGTATTTATAAATGATATTGATGATGGTATATCAAGCTTAATGTCCAAGTTTGCAGACGATACAAAGGTTGGCAGGGTTGTCAAGGACACTACTGACACTATGCTGCTGCAACAGGATCTGGAAAGGTTGAGCAGATGGGCTGAGAGGTGGCAAATGAAGTTTAACATTGACAAATGTAAAGTACTACACATGGGAAACAGCAACCCCAGAGCAACGTATCAACTCTGTGGTACTACACTGACAGTGGTAGAGAATGAAAGGGACTTGGGGGTGGTTGTGCAGGCAGATATGAAGTTCTCTGAGCAGTGCAGATGGGCTGCAAGAGTAGCTCATGGAGTATTGTCATTGATATACAAGAATTTTTCCAGCAGGGATAAGGAGGTGATTATTCCCTTGTATAAGGCAATGGTCAGGCCACACCTAGAGTACTGTATACAGGTCTGGAGGCCTCATTTCAAGAAGGATGTAGAGCTGCTGGAACGAGTACAGAGAAGGGCAACAAGATTAGTGAATGGAACAAAGGGGTGCTCTTACGAAGAAAGGCTTAAGTTTTGCAAATTACAGTGTCTGGAGACTAGGCACTAGCGGGGTGATCTGATAGAGGTGTATAAAGCCTTGAATGGTTTGAGCATGCTCAATGTTGATGGGATTCTTCCTCTAGCTCAGAATAATCACCTGAGAGGGCATAAATTCAAATTGAGGAAACACAGATGTAGGATAGACGTGCGGAAATTTGCCTTTAGCCAGCGGGTGGTTGGTTGGTGGAACAGACTTCCATCCCTTGTAGTGGAGGTTGATAGCCTAAATAAGTTTAAGGCTCAGCTGGACAGGTATTTTGAACGAACAGAGGGGTGAAGTGGAAGTGGTTTTTTTTTTTTTTTTTTTTTTTGGCTGATGCTGAATAAGCTTGCTTTCTTGCATCAAATGCCTCTACTAATGCTAATGCTACTTATCACTATAAGCTGATATATTAATGGAAATTAGTTGCCAGAAAAAAAAAAAAAAAAACTAGTCAGTTTGCATATTTCCTCTAGTGTGCTGCTTTTGTATGGAGGGGATATTCCAGGTGCAAAGCACCAAGACTATCTAGAGAATTCATGCACACCTAATATAACTGTCTCTTGAAGTGTCCATTTACCAGTGAATTTGCATATTGTGCATTCTAAAAAAACTGAAATCACTCGTGTGGAAACAATACTCCTCCCATCTAAGAGCACTTATTTCAGTCCCATTTGAAGACACCTATACAATTTTTTTTTTTTTTTTTTGGTAGTTGACGCATCGGCTTCTGTGGCCATAATGCACCACCCAAGGTTTTTGCAGTATTTTGATCCAAGCCCGAGGCGGAATTCGAACCCGCGACCTTTTGGTTGCCAGGCAGGCACTTTACCCACCTGGCTAGCCCGGTCGGCGCTATACAAATTCCTCTAATTTCTGGTATGACCAGAACCATACAAATGGCAGTTCAGTGACAAATGATTTGAAAATTTCATTCACTTCTGCCCTACACAGCAAAATTGTAAAGTTTGTAATGTTATATCTCCACACAAAGCATTGAAATAACTTAAATTGTACATTCTGCATTCAGTTTCTGACTTTGAGCAATGATTTCTCCTGTAACAGAGACCATCCTGTTACAGAGAGCATAAACAAGCTCAGATGTTCAAAATCCATCTGTCACTTCAAGTTCAATTGCTCTTTTGTGGACTGGCCAAAGTGTGAATGCAGAAGTTGCATAGGTTTCAAATTACAAATATTTCAGTGTTTGTGTTAAAATATAATTTTACTGCTTTCACTACTTTGCTGTGTGACAAGCTGTTAGGATTTAAAGGTGCACATAACTTTTGTTGCATGTTAAATTGAAATTGATCTTCCATACTGCTCACTTAGACTTCATACATTACTCATAGGTCAGTATAAGTTCATTAATAGAGTCCACCAATGTCTGATGAAGGTGCCTTGAGTTTTACACAAATAATGGATTCACCTTTGCGCCAAAAGCTAGTCTTTGTCACTAGAGAGACCAAAGTGTTCCTGAGGCAGAAATTAAACACAAAAATATGTGCTGTTTTCAAATAATTTTGATATCCATTTTGAATCTAACCCTGACTTTTATCATTTTGAGTGACAAGTGACATTTTGATGTGAAATATAAAGTTTTGAGTGACAAGTAGCAAAATCACTTGTCACTCAAAACTTTATATTTCACATCAAAATTTCTTGAAAATAAATTTTACTTAAATGAATGCGTTTATTCAGAACATTTTAGATATATATTTCTTTGTATTTACATTTAGCTTTTTTTTTTTTTTTTTTTTTTTCTTTTTTTGTTGTTGTTGTTGTTTTGTTTTAAGGTGTTCAATGGCAACCCCAGTTCCTGTTCAGATTGTTCCTGATGCTCATGAGGAGAAAGAGGAAGAAAGCAAAAAAGATAGTACCCTAACACTTCCTTCTGGTGAAAATGATATATTTTTATCTTCTGCACTGGGACAGGGCAGCTCCTTGTTTGATTCTTCAGAAAATCAGGAGGAAGTGGTGCAAAAAGAATCGGTAATTTCTTTCTTTACGAAGAGAAGGCCGGGAAATTTTCCCGTAGTCTATGTACGTCACGATGCAAGACCTTTGACTGCAGCTGAAATGCTAAGTTATCATCATCTTCTTCCAAGTAGTTCTTCCTAAATGTATAGTGGCATTGACTTACTGAAGGGATTTAATTCATTTACATATTTAAATTTCATAACAGTTGAGGAAAAATTTGAAAGTGTGCATTTCCATTTTATTAGTCAAAAGTTTGCAGTTTCTCTCGGTGTTTTAGAGTTAATATTGCTATATTTGTTGATTATCTTTAAAATGAAATGGTAAGTGAATTTACATTTATAAATTATTTATTATATACTAGTTTTATTATAGACAGGTTAGTGTCATTGCATCATGTTTTTTACTTAATTGGTCTCATTCATGTAAATCAAAACTGTGTAGAGAAGGTATTACTTTTAATACATTTATTTTTAAACTTTATTATTCATAACTAACAGCAGTGAAATTCAAATTATTAATATGAAAGCAACAGTTGACAATTGTTATTGGTTTTATGGACCACCAGCATCTTAGGTCATATTTTTCCATTCTGCTAAGAATTTTCATGTTATACAAACCAAAAAAAAAGCAATTCAAGGTGAAAACCCTACTCCCTCCTAAGATTATCTAACTATACCAGTAGAAAAGGCCTTTTAGAATTCCTCCCCCAAACAAGAGGCAAAATTAACCGGTTGACTCTAACAAATTTATTGTTCTGATTGATGTTGTAATGTTCTGGTATAATCATTATGATTATACTTGTATTAATTTTAGCAAAGACTTATAGTACCATTATTGCTTCAGTAAATTTTTAGCTATGGCTTATATTTTCGGTACTCACCTCTTAATGCGTAAAGTTAAAGATGTGGGTTAAAGCAAGGTGAAAAGAATTAAAAATTGTTAAAGTTAAAAAAAATGCCCTTAGGAAGAAAAGAAGTGCACATCATGTTTTCCCAGGTTGTCATACATAAATAAGCAGGGATGTAAGTTAAAAACCAAGAGTCTTGATGCAAAACTTTCAAGAACATCATCAGTTAGTTGTATGGCGAAAAGAAGTTGTGGACTTTTTTATAGCAAACTCAAATCCCAGGATGCATCGTTGAGCCATAACTAAAAATTTAAGGAAGAAATAATGGTACTATAAGTTTTTGCAAACATTAATACAAGTGTCAGCTCTTCCACATATATTAAAGATAATTGCCTCTTTCATTCCATCTATCAATTCTTCTATACTTCTCAAAACTGAACTGCATGTATGCATTAAGGAAAATGGCACCTCCATAGCCAGGTGGGCACGAGCAGCAGTGCGTAGCACACGCTTCTTGGTCTAGACCGGGGTTCGAGCCCGTGACCACCAAATACGGAGAATGTGGAAAGGTCAGAGAATGACCACTGCATATCCACGGAGCAATATGGCCTTAGTTGCTAATGCTCCTAAAAACCCAACAACAACAACAGCATTAAGGAATATCGAAGGGTGTGAATATTCAAAACTTTTAATTGAATATTTCACTACTAAACTCCACACACATTTTTAAATGTCTTAATAATTACATTATTCCAAAATTTGCTCACATATGCATCTTAGATAAATGTCGTAAATACCTACACATTACTCAGTAAGCTTTACTAGCAGTAGTGAAGAATGAACTAAGGAACGGATAAAACTGTTTCATTAAATTCATTATCGTAAATTCTGATTAAAAAGGAATATGTCGCATAACTCGTGGTCTAACCTTATTGAAAAATATCAAATACGTATTACTACTATTCAACAGTCAGTAACTATGAAACTAGGAAATGGAACATGTAAACAAAACACCCCGTAGTCCACATCGGTCATGAACCTTTCAACAAAGTCATTTTCTTCCCAAGGATTATCTGCATTCGAGTACGGATTTAACTTCGCAATTAAAGACAAACAATACCTATTAAAGATAGCATAATTGAATTACAGACAAAATTAAATAATCACCCGAATAAGAACCGATTAAGGCTTGAAACAAACACTATTAACACTCAAATTAATACATGCTCTAACATTAGTTTGCAACAAATGGAATACCTTAACAAACTTTGTAAGGATGACAGTATCGTTATTCAAAAAGCCAACAAGAGCAACACCATAATATTTGTGGATTAAACTGCATATAAAAAAAAAATTCGGAAAATACTTTCAGATCAGGACACTTACAATATCAATAATAGATTCGTATCGAGCTTAAAAAAATCAATTAGATAATCTGTTAAGGGAACTCAAGGCCAATAAAGAAATTGATTTACGTACAACCTTCAACATATCAGCATTGAGAATGACATTATGCCATACATTTTTGGGACCGTCAAATTACATAAATTTGGACACCCACAATTACACATTAAGGAGACTGCACGAATTTGCTTTTAGATGACTCCACATAAAAAGAATGTACATCTTAGTATCATACGGAATTAACTACTGTTGTTATAAAATTGTGACTTTTAGGTTTGATAATGACATATACAATTTCAGTTTGTCAGCCCCACTCTCGGAAATTTATTTAGCCACTATTGAGAATCAGATTTTAAATCTTTCCCCTCGAATATTAAGCTTTTCATACATTACACCGACGACATATTGCTAGTTGGCGACCAAACTACCATCAAAAATGTCCCACAAAAATTTACTCTGTATGTGATAGGCTGAAATACACTTTAGAATTAGAAGAAAATCACAGTATTAATATTCTCAATCTCACCCTTAAAAAATCCAATCATAGACTTAAAACACATATTTATAGAAAGAAAACACAGGAAAGTTCTTACATTTTTATTCACACCATCCGTACAGTATAAAAAAATCAGTATTATACAGTCAAATCTACAATGCCATAAAATAATGTCACGAGCAAGAAGATGTAGAAATAGAATTACAGTGTTTAACTAAAGCCTTTATTAAAAGGAAATATTCAATGCAGTTAATACAGGACAATATATTAGAAGCAAAAAAAAATAGAATAAATAACCCTCTTACTATAAATCAAATAAATAAGGAAAAACAATGCACCAAAGTTATACTTCCATATCACAGTCAGTTCCCTTGACAACTCGATAATATATTTTCAGGCACTGATATAATGCTAATTTTTTCTTCATACAATGACTAGGGACACTATTTAACAGATATAAATACAATTTAACAGAATAAATATAATATATTTATTCAAGATATAAATAATATAATATATCTCATTAAATGTCAGCATGACTGTAATGCAATCTATATAGGCAGTACAACTGTTAAGTTCGGATCGCCTAGAATAGCAAATACCAGAGCTTATTATCACAATACTAGTCTTTGGTCAAACTATTCCATAACAGAGCTCAGCCAACATGCACAATCTTGCAACCATCTAATAAAAATACTCCTCTAATAAATAGATTAATAAATTTTCTGTTTATACTCTGGGATGACCAAACGGTTAGAGGAGTCACTCAAGGCACGTGTACTTATGCACCCGCATGCTGACCACTCGGCTATGGCGGTCGATTTATAGAAAAAAGTTTTAAAAAAATAATAAAATAAATCTGTTGAGCTGGAGTAATAGATTCAGCAATAATCTTAAACTAGTGATAAATTAATACAATAGGAAGCTTTAGCAATTGGATGGTTCAACAAAATTCACGATATGAAGGTCTGAACTTAAAATTACCAGCAAACCTTTGCCAGTTTGCCATCTAACATGTATAAAATTCCCTACATGTGACTCAATGAAGCATCCTGGGAGTTCAGTTCACTATAAAAAAAAGTCAACTTCTTTTCACCCTATAACCAACTGATGATCTCAAAAATCTCATGTCAAGCTCGTGGTTTTTAACTTTTTATGTATAACAACCTTGGAAAAGAGTCATGCACTTATTTTCTTCCTTAGAGCAACTTGAACAATTTTTCATTTTTTTCACCTACATCTTCAGCTTGACAGATTAAGAAGGGAGTACTGAAAGAAGGGAGTACTGAAAATATCAGCCATAGTTAAAAATTAATAATAATAAAAATTATGATTATAATAATACAGTTGCATTTTATTTATGCAACATATTTCACTACAGATTTAGAACAGTTCAGGTCTTTTTTCTATATTCAAGAATTTGAGTGCCAGATGTTGAGAAATATTTATTCAACCAGTAAGGGTTGTCAGTGGCATTTTTACAAAAAAAAAATAATAATAAATGCTGTCTAATATCTTTAAGTGTGAGGCCTGGTGAAAACGAAACATATTCGTTGCTTATTTAGAGTGACTCTGCAGTGTGTGTGTGTGTGTGTGTGTGAGTGACTAAAATTTATGTCATTAGCATTAGTAGAGGCATATAATGCAAGAAAGCAAGCTATATACAGTGCTCAAGGTGTGGCCCGACCATTGCTTATACAAGGGGATAATCACCTCCTTATCCCTGCCAGAAAAATTCCTGTATATCATTGACAAGACACCATGAGCTGCTCTTGTAGACTGTCTGCACTGCTCAGAAAACTTCATTTCTGCCTGCACAATTACCCCCAAGTCCTTTTCATTCTCTACCACTGTCAGTGTAGTACTACACAGTTGATACGTTACTCTGGGTTAACTGTTTCCCATATGTAGTATTTACATTTGTCAATGTTAAACTTTATTTGCCACCTCTCAGCCCATCTGCTCAACTTTTCTAGATCCTGTTGCAGCAGCATACTGTCATTAGTGTCCTAAACAACCTTGCCAACTTTCGTAACATCTGTAAACTTCGACATTAAGCTTGTTAAACCATCATCAATATCATTTATAAATACAGAAAACAACAATGGACCCAACACTGAACCGTGAGGCACTCCACTAATAATATTAGTTCACGATGAGCACTGTCCATTGATTACTACTCTCTGTCTTTTCCCACTCAATCATCCCTTTAGCCATAGCAGCAATTTGCCTCCAGTGCCACACTGCTCCCCTTTGTGCAGCAGTCTTCCATGTGCAACAGTATCAAAAGCCTTTCGAAGATCCAAATATATGATATCAAAGTTATTCCCTGCATCCAGTTCCTTTGGGACCTCATCATAGTATCCAATCAAATTGGCCAGGCAAGACTTTCCCTTAACGGCGCCTCCGTAGCCAGGTGGGCAGGTGCAGCAGTGCGTAGCACATGCTTCTTGATTAGACTGGGGTTCGAGCCCGTGACCACCAAATACGGAGGATGTGGAAAGGCCAGGGAATGACCACCACATATCCCCGGAGCAATATGGCCTTAGTTGCTAATGCTCCTAAAAACCAAATAACAAACAAACAAACAAACTTTCCCTTAACAAAACCATGCTGTGTCTGAGCTATAACTGAAGTCTTGTCTAGATGATCCTGCAGTGCTTCTTTAACCAGTGCCTCCATTAATTTTCCTGGAACAGAAGTTAAACTAACAGGTCTATAATTACTTGTGTCGCCCTTTGATCCTCCTTGGTGAATTGGGTTCACATTTGCACATCTCCAGTCCATGGGTACCTCCCCTGAATCCAAGGAAACTCCCATAATTATGGCTAAGGATTCGCTTACTTCTTTGCTGCCTCCTTTAATATAACTGGATAGATCATATCCACTCCTGGTGCCTTTTTTATGCTTATCTTCTACAATTTCTCCTCCACTTTCCAGAGGAATGCCAGAGGTTTAATTCAACTCTGGCATTCCCCTCCTTGAATAACTCCTCATGTGTGAGGAGTTATTCAAGGAGGCTGATGTAGAATGTAGATGCAAAATACTCATTTAGTTTGTTAGTCACCTGAGCAGGATCATCAACAGTTGAACCATCAATATCCTGTGGACCAATCTGATTCATCCCTTTCCTTCTAGAATTTAAATAGGTAAAGAACTCTTTGTTATTTTTCTTTGCATCCTTTGCCAATAGAATTCTCATAATGTGCCTTTGCTTACCTAATCTCCTTTGTGACTTGTTTACAGACCAGCTTATGTCTATCATAAGCTTCCATGTCACCCATTAATTTATATGTATCCCATGCATTTTTTCTCCTCTGTGAGAAAAAATATGTCTCATTAGTTTGTCTGACATCCATTTAGGCCTAAACCTTGAACAATATTTCTTAGTTGGTATGTTAAGCCTAGTAGCTTCCAAGATAAATTCCTTGAATGCCTCCCATTTTGAATTTCATGTTGATAACATCATCAGTTGGTTCCACCGTATAGAATTTAAATACTGTCTTAGACCACTGCAGTTGCCTTTACGAAAGCAAAAACCCTTCCTTTTACCCCTGAACATAGGTACCTCTTTGAGTAAATCCCACCTTAGCACACTGTGATACCTTCCACCAAGTGGTTCCTTTGTCTGCAGATTCTTAATGCATGAAGAATCACTACTGATAATTAGGTCAAGAGTATTACTCCCTCCAGTTGCCTCACGAACATGCTGATGTAGTAAACAATCATCCAATAAATCCACAAAAGCCTTTCTAGTGTGTGTGTGTGTGGCCAACCCACAAATTGCAGTCAATATCTGGGAAATTAAAATCCTCCATTAAAAGACCATCTGATTTACTGGCCCACTCTATTTCCCTGTACAGTTTCTAATTATACTCATCAGAGTCATTAGGCCTATAACACACTCCTACTCTCAATTTTTATCTCCCAATGCTTATGTCACATCAAACTGACTCGACACTGCACTGTCCAGTGATATGGACTGGCTTCACTTCCTTGGATTTTGTGTTTCTTAACTAATAGCATAAAATCTCCTCCCTCCCTTCCTATCCTGTCCATTCTTTTTGTACACATTATACTCCCCAAATTCCAGTTCGGCATTCCTTATATCTGTGTGACCACGTCTCTGATATCCCAACAATATCTGCCTTTGATGTTTTGAGCAATACCTCAAATTCATCAAATTTATTTACCAAACTCCTAGCATTGGTGTATACGCAAGGATACATGCACCTGTTCCTATTCTTAGCTACCCTAACACAACCCATGTGTTTACTTGTACCGCAATGACTCCCAGCAGTCTCTGAAATACCCTGCATGTTGTTTTTCAGGCTGCTGCTCATTCCAATAGAAGCAGTGCAAGAATCACTTTCACCTCTGCCAATGGCTACTGTTAATCTATTAGTCCTTGTACCCCCCCCCCCCCAAGCTAGCAGTTTTTCGACCCACCTAACACTGCCTTGATAGCTTCAGCAAATTTTTTGCACCCTTTTTATTTAAGTGATTCCCATCCCTGTAGAAGCAGTCTCTCCTGTCAAAAAGTACAGACGAGGTTTCAGGGCCGAATTGATCGACAAGGCTCTCATCATATACTCCCTCCTATCGTGTCTGGGCAGAATTGCAGACACTTTCAAATTCAACCCTAATTCACAGCTTTTTTTCAACAGTGACCTATTACATTTTAAGTAATTCCGCCGGTCTCCTACTCTTAATATCATTAGTGCCAACATGTATAACAATATCACCTTTTGTGCCCTTAAAAGATATCCGCTCTACGACGTCATCAACCTTTGCCCCTGGCAGATATACACTGGTCCTGTTCCACCTATCCTTTTTACATACCATGTTCTCCGTTTCCCTGACAATGGTCACCAACAACTACTTGTTCATGTGGGAGGTAATAGTTATGTTAAGTGGGCTGGTATACAGTTATTAGCATTAACAAGGGCACATGATGCAAGAAAGCAAGTTTATATGGCATCAGCCAAAAAAAACCCTTATTTCACCCATCCCTCAATCCAAATGTTTGTCAAGTTCTGCCTTGAATCTATTTAAGCTATCAACTTCTGTGACAACAGATGGAAGTTTGTTCCGGCAATCAACCATCCGCTGGCTAAAGGCAAACTTCCTCACGTCTATCCTACAACCGTCTTTCCTCAATTTGAATTTATGCCCTCTCAGGTGATTATTCTGAGCAAGAGGAAGAATCCCATCAGCATTGAGTATGCTCAAGCCATTCAAGGCTGTATACACCTCAATCAGATTACCTCGCAGGTGCCTAGTCTCCAGACACTGTAATTTGCAAAACTTAAGCCTTTCTTCGTAAGAACAACCCTTTGTTCTTTCACTAATCTGGTTGCCCTTCTCTATACTTGTTCCAACAGCTCTACGTCCTTAAAATGAGGCCTCCAGACCTGTATACAGTACTCGGGGTGTGGCCTGCCCATTGCCTTATATAAGGGGATAATCACCTCCTTATCCCTGCTAGAAAAATTCCTATATATCATTGACAGGTCACCATGAGCTACTCTTGCAGACGTCTGCACTGCTCAGAAAATTTTATATCGCCTGCACAATTGGCTCCAGGTCCTTTTCATTTTCTACCACTGTCAGTGTGGTACCACCGAGTTGATACATTACTCTGGGATTACTGCTTCCCATATGTAGTACTTTACATTTAGCATTAGCATTAGTAGAGGCATTTGATGCAAGAAAGCAAGCTTATGCAGCATCAGCCAAAAAAAAAACCACTTCCACTTCACCCTTCTGTTCGTTCAAAATACCTGTCCAGCTGAGCCTTAAACTTATTTAGGCTATCAATTTCCACGACAAGGGATGGAAGTCTGTTCCACCAACCAACCACCCGCTGGCTAAAGGCATATTTCCGCATGTCTATCCTACATCTGTCTTTCCTCAATTTGAATTTATGCCCTCTCAGGTGATTATTCTGAGCGAGAGGAAGAATCCCATCAGCATTGAGCATGCTCAAACCATTCAAGGCCTTATACACCTCTATCAGATCACCTCGCTGGTGCCTAGTCTCCAGACACTGTAATTTGCAAAACTTAAGCCTTTCTTCGTAAGAGCACCCCTTTGTTCCATTCACTAATCTTGTTGCCATTCTCTATACTCGTTCCAGCAGCTCTACATCCTTCTTGAAATGAGGCCTCCAGACCTGTATACAGTACTCTAGGTGTTGCCTGACCATTGCCTTATATAAGGGAATAATCACCTCCTTATCCCTGCTAGAAAACTTCCTATATATCATTGACAATACACCGTGAGCTACTCTTGCAGCCTGTCTGCACTGCTCAAAGAACTTCATATCTGCCTGCACAACCACCCCAAGGTCCCTTTCATTCTCTACCACTGTCAGTGTAGTACCACAGAGTTGATGCATTGCTCTGGGGTTACTGTTTCCCATATAGTACTTTACATTTGTCAATGTTAAACTTCATTTGCCACCTCTCAGCCCATCTGCTCAACCTTTCCAGATCCTGTTGCAGCAGCATAGTGTCAGTAATGTCCTTGACAACCCTGCCTACCTTTGTATCGTCTGCAAACTTTGACATTAAGCTTGATATACCCTCATCAATATCATTTATGAATACAGAAAACAATAATGGACCCAACACTGAGCCCTGAGGGACTCCACTAATAACATTAGTCCACGACGAGCAGTGTCCATTGATTACCACTCTGTCTTCTCCCCCTCAGCCACCCCTTTATCCACAGCAGCAATTTGCCTCCAATGCCACACTGCTCCAATTTGTGCAGCAGTCTGCCATGTGCAACAGTATCAAAAGCCTTTCTAAGATCCAAGTATATAATATCAAAGTTATTCCCTGCATCCAGTTCCTTTGTGACTGCATCATAGTATCCAATCAAATTGGTCAGGCATGACTTCCCCTTAAAAAAACCATGCTGTGTCCAAGCTATAGCTGAAGTCTTGTCTAAATGATCCTGCAGTGCTTCTTTAACATATGTCAATGTTAAACTTCATTTGCCACATCCCATCTGCTCAACTTTTCTAGATCCTGTTGCAGCAGTGTACTGTCACTAACAACCCTGCCAACCTTCATATCGTCTGCAAACTTGGACATTAAGATATTGATATAAATGATATTGATGATGGTATATTGATATAACATCATCAATATCATTTATAAATACAGAAAACAACAATGGACTTACCACTCTCTGTCTTCTCCCACTCAACCATCCCTTTATCCATAGCAGCAATTTACCTCCAATGCCACACTGCTCCAATTTGTGCAGCACTCTTCCTTGTGCAACAGTATCAAATGCCTTTCTAAGATCCAAATATATGATATCAAAGTTATTCTTTGCATCCAGTTCCTTTGTGACTACATCATTGTATCCAATCAAATTAGTCAGACAAGACTTCTCCTTAACAAACCCATGCTGTGTCCGAGCTATAACTGAAGTCTTGTCTAGATGATCCTGCAATGCTTCTTTAACCAGTGCCTCCATTAATTTCCCTGGAACAGAAGTTAAACTAACAGGTCTGTAATTACCTGTGTCGACCTTTGATCCTCCTTTGTGGCTTGGGGTCATATTTGCACTTCTCCAGTCCATGGGTACCTACTCTGAGTCCAGGGAAGCTCTCATAATTATGGATTATGGTTTGCTTGCTTACTTTGCCACCTCCTTTAATATAACTGGATAGATTCCATCCACCCCAGGTGCCTTTCTTATGTTTATCTTCAACAATTTCTCCTCAACTTTTCTCTCAGTTATTACAAGATTATCTAGCTTACTGCCAGATTATCTGGTTTATGAGGCATCTTAAAGATGAACTTCTAGTTTTCTGGTCATTTCCTTCAAACTTAATTAAAAAGGAGAAGTACTGATTACACTAGCCTGCATTTTAAGAAAAGATCTCTGATTTTTTTACTGTTAATAAATAACCAACTATATTTTGAATGAAAATTTTAAAAGTTGAAAAAAAAATTACTGTCAAAATTTTTTTTACAAATAAAAAAAATTAAACTATCGATGCATTTGTATTTTTATTTAAAATTCTAAAATTTTATTTTTAGTCTTTTTATATCATAATGGAATCTCCCCCCCCCCCACCTTGCTCTTCATTTAAAACATCCAAATTTTCTTGGAAATAGCTCAGATGAGCATACAATAGCTCACATGAACGTACCTTAACACTATTAGAGCCTAGTTTTCTGAATTTCTCTAGCATGTCATTCGTTATCATCTGGTAGTTTATCGTTTCGCAAAAAATTGTGTACTGTATTCTTAAAGATTCAATTTTCAATTTGTCCAAGTTTCAATTTGTTTTACAGATTCTTCAAATACAAAGTCTAGCAGCAGCAGCTTGAAGGTTTGAGGGCCAACAAGTTCATGCTTTGATTTTTTTCATAGCAGTGATGGAAATTTAATACAAACATACTTGAGTACAATTTCCTTCTTTATTGAGGGATTGGACAAACTTTCATTAAATCTAGTTTTATATGCACAGGAGGCTAGTTGGCTTTCGATCTGCAGGTGACTCGGATTTAATGTTCTATGAACTTGGTAGCGATACTTTCCTTTTCCAATGTTCACTTCTCATTGTTTTCTTTAAATTCATTCTTTTGCTTCATGTTTTTTCTGATCCACTTGCATAGCAGACCAATAACTTTCTTCACATCAAATCCACATCAAAATCTCCACACACTAACCAATCATGATCCTTGTACCGAATTTTTTTTCCAAAAGAAGTTTAACACTTTCATAGTTTTCTTTTAAGTGTGCTGAACAGGTTAAAGGAATAGATACATTCTTGTTTCCATTATGAACGAGAACTCCTTTTGGGCTTCGCTTAAGTCAATAAATAGCCACCACTGTGTTGGTTAATAGAAAATTCCAAAACAAAAAAAAAAATAGATATTCATGACTGCAGCAACTTTGTTACAATATATCATTGGGCCATTCTTCGAAAAAATGGGGATCCAATTCATTTTTTCTATGGCTCCCATGAAAAGGTTGTTCCTGCAGCCAGAAGATTTTTGGATTAGCATTAACATTAGTAGAGGCATATGATGAAAGAAAGCAAGCATATACAGCATCAGCAAAAAAAAAAAAACCTTCCCATTTCACCCATCCATTTGTTCCAAATGTTTGTCTTGTTCTTCCTTGAATTTATTTAAGCTATCAACTTCCACAAGGACAGATGGAAGTTTGTTCCAGCAATCAAATACCTGCTGGCTAAAGGAAAATTTCCGCACATCTGTTCGACAACTGCCTTTCCTCAGTTTCAGTTTATGCCCCCTCAGGTTTGTAATCTGAGGAAGAGAAGGATTCCCTTCAGCATTGAGCCTGCTCAATCTATTAAAGGCCTTTATACACCTCAAAAATATCTCCTCACAGGTGAATAGTCTCCAGACACTGCAATTTGCAGAATTTAAGCCTTTCTTCGTAAGGACACTCCTTTGTTCACCTCACCAGTCTTGTTGCCCTTCTCTGTACTCGTTCTAGCAACACTATATCCTTCCTAAAATGAGGCTTTTAGTCCTGTACGCAGTACTCAAGGTGTGGCCTGACCATTGCCTTATGCAATGGGACAATCACATCCTTATCCCTTCTCACAAAATTCCTACTCTGGAAGCCTGTTTGCACAGCTCAGAAAACTTCATATCTAACGGCACAATTACCCCAGAGTCTCTCATTCTCAACCCCTGAGTGTAACACAGTTGGTACATTTCTCTGGGGATACTGCTACCATAAGCAGTACTTTGCATTTGTCAATGTTAAACTTCAGTGGCCACTTCTCAGCCCATCTGCCCAACTTTTCGAGATCCTGTTGCAGCAGCATACTGTTATTAACAACCTTCCCAAACTTTGTATCATCTGCGAACTTTGACATTAAGCTTCATATACCTTCATCAGTATCATTGATAAATATACAAAACAACAATGGTCCCAACAGCGAACCCTGGGGGACACCACTAATAACATCAGTCCACGAAGAGCAGTGTCCATTGATTACCACTCTGTCTTCTTTCACTAAACCATCCTTTTATCCATTGTAGGAACTTTCCGTTAATGCCATACTGCTCCAATTTGTACAATAATATTCAATGTGCAACAGTATAAAAACTTTTCCTGAAATCCAGGTATACAATATCAAAATTATTTTTTGCATCCAGTTCCTTTGTAACCACATCATTGTATCCAATCAAATTAGTCAGACAAGACTTCCCCCTAACAAACCCATGCTGTGTCTGAATTATTACTGATGTTTTGTCTAGATGATCTTGCAATGTCTCTTTAACCAGTGACACCATTATTATCCCTGGAACAGAAGTCAAACTAATAGGTCCATATTACTCATGTCACCCTTTGTGAATTGGAGATACATTTGCATCTCTCCAGTTCATGAGGACTTCCCCTGAGTCCAAGGATGCTCTCATAATTATGGCTAAGGGTTTGCTTACTTCCTTTGCTATCTCCATTATTATAACTGGATAGATCCCAGGTGATTTTCTTATGTTTAACTTCAACAATTTCTCCTCCACTTTGCTCTCAGTTATTACAATATCATTTAAAGTGAGTTTGATGATCATCTGACCCTCTCCTTGAATAACTCCTCATGTATGAATGTAGATACAAAATACTCATTTAAATTGGCAGCTATCTGAGAATAATCATCTACTGTCAAACCATTGATATCAAGTGGACCAATATGATTGATTCCCTTCCTTTTAGAGTTTATATAAGTAAAGAAGTCTTTGCTGTTTTTCTTTGCATCCATTGCCAAAGATTTCTCATAATCTGTTTTCGCTTGCCTTACCTCCTTTGTGACTTGATTACAGACTAGCTTATATATACCACAGGCTTCTGTGTCACCTGATAATTTATATGCATCCCATGCATTTTTCTTCTCTGCCACAAGTCTCATTAGTCCATCTGACATCCATTTGGGCCTACACCTAGAACAGTATTTCTTAGTTGGAACAAAAAGCCTAGTAGATTCCAAGATTACTTCCTTGAATGCTTCCCATTTAGAATTTGCTGTTGGTAATATCATCAGTTAGTCCCACTATAAAGAACTTAAAAAATCTCTGAGACTACTGTTGTCACCATTATGAAAGCAAAAACCCTTCCCTTTATCCTGATGGTAGTTACATCTTTAACTGAATCCCATATCAGTAGACTGTGATTGCTGCCACCTAGTGGTTTCTTTATCTGTAAATTCTTAATGCATGAATAATCACTGCTGATAATCAGATTAAGAGTGTTTCTCCCTGCTGTTGTCTCTCTAACATGCTGCTGTAAAAACAATCATCCACAAATCCACAAAAGCCTTGCTAGTGTGCAAGTGACCAACAAGTTCCAGTATATCTGGGAAGTTAAAATCCCCATTATAAGATACTCTGATTTACTGCCCCCCACTCTATCACTGTATAATTGTTCATTGTACTCATTAGAGTCATTAGGCCTCTAACAAACTCCTACCCTCGTCTTGGTTTTTCCAGTGCTTATGTCACGCCAAACTTTCTCAACATTGCACTGGCCATCTATGTCAACTGGATGCACTTCCTTAGACTTTGTGTTTCTTAATTAATTGTACTTCATTGTACTCCCCAAATTACAATTATGCATTCTTTGTCTGTGTGACACCACTTGTCTGATATCGACCTTTGATATCTTGACCAGATCTGATTACCAAATTCATCAAATTTATTTTCTATACTACTAGCATTGGTGTATGTGCAAGTATACGTGCACTTGTTTCATGACTCCCAGCGGTTTCTGAAATGTTCAGCAGATCCTTTGGGTTCATTTAAATCTCTGATGAAGTTGTGAAGTTCATATTTTTAAAACATTTGTGTTGCAGAGTTGTAAAGTTCTTCATCACAATAGTTTATATTATCCTTTAGATCACAAATATTAGATTTGGGATATGGTGACATTCAAGAACTGGTGGTGATGTTCAGTAGTTCATGTCTATGGGTACTGGCCTTACAGCAAAGTAAAGTTGTTGGCGTAAACATTACTTTGCTTATTCTTTGAATTTTAACCTGCTACGTTCACAGAACAAAAGTAGCAGTTATTAATATGATCCGAAGGTTCCCCTCCTTGCCATGGAACTGGCAAATTTTGTGGCTCTCTTTTACAATATCTCCACAGTCACAAGCCTTCCATACCTATAATGGGGGGGGGGGGAACTTTTATTTAATTCCAAAATATGTGCCATGTACATTTTTCATAAAGGACATTATAACCTACTTTTGTTTCACCACAGCATAGTTACTGCAGTTTTGTGTAACAAAATATATTTGAATTGTTAACACTACCATGAATTGCCATTGTCAGAGACACAGAATATGAAAGTAGTTAGAAGCAGGTACTAGTCAGTATGAACACTCAGGAAAATAACTGAATATGGAAGAAACACTTTGCAGGTTTATTTAACTATCTGACTTGTAAGTCACTAAACATCTCTGTGCACATCTATACCTGTCAGTCACGAAGGAAATGGTATTAGTATTAGTAACGGCCGCATGGTGCAAGAAAGCCTATGGCTTATGCTATACATAAGCCATAGGCATAATATGCATAATAGTATACATATTGCATATTCGTGGAATATATATCCAAGACAACAGTTCCTATTGTTTGGGAAAAAAGCTGTACGTGATGGGTAAAAACAGATAAAAAAGTACACCCAGATATATATATATATATATATTTTTTTTTTTTTATGTGATTTTAAGTGATATACTGTGATTTTAAGAGAAACATCAAAATCTGTGCAGAGCAGTGCATGCCTTCTT
The DNA here is from genome assembly GCF_048544385.1 of Mastigoproctus giganteus. Classification (NCBI taxonomy): domain Eukaryota; kingdom Metazoa; phylum Arthropoda; class Arachnida; order Uropygi; family Thelyphonidae; genus Mastigoproctus; species Mastigoproctus giganteus. Next base: position 814,648 of record NC_143582.1, read on the forward strand.
AGTCACCTGATCAGAAAAAACAGTTGCATCACTTTTATATATTTATTTTGCTGGTGAAGGATATTCAGATGATGATTGCTTTATTTGCAAATATCTGCATATCGATATTTTATTAACTATTATTAGACATAATAAAATTACAGGCATTCAATTTTTGTTTTGCTCCTGTAACAGTAGATGAAGTACAACCTTTGCTTCAGCCTGTTTCATTCCAAAATAATTGGCTAAACTTGAACAAACAGGTTTTATACTTATATTTAGGATAAATGAAAGAAGCCTTGTTGGTTGGGAATGATGACATCAACAAAATTCCTCATTACTGCTGGCATCAACAAAATTTCATATACATATTACTGACAGCCAACTTGCATAAAAGTAAAAATAAAATGCGTATATGTGCATATAAAATTAAAGTGCCTTTCAATTAAAAGGGACTGGGGTCCATATCACTTACTTTCAGTTTTAAGCTATATGTTGTCTAGACCTCTTTCTGTCATATTTGAGCTGAAATTTTCGAATTTAATATTAAAATTGGACAAGTATGGTAATACTTGTCCAATTTTTAGGATTTCTAAATTTAAAATTTGCGTAATCAACTTTTTTCCCCCATTCTCAGTGGGGAAGTTGTTTCTCATCCTTGGTTTAGTCTGATGACCTCATCATCTTCTGAAATGAATCTAAACCATATCAAAATAAAAAATAATAATACAACAGTTATAGCATGAGGGGATGTGCCACAGATGTACAATTGGCACAGCTAAAGAGAAAAATTCTTTCAGTTTTCAGTATCTTCCTTTCTTATAATACCACTTCATCTAGTTTGGCATCCTGCATGGTGAACACTTCAACCGATCTTACATAGATAAAAAAATCCTTTTTTTTTTTTTTTTTTATATTTTAACTGGCACTCTTCACATCAGCAGCATAGCATATGAAATGAATGGATGCATTTCCACATGAAATGCATCCATCCATCCATACAGCAAATAATATCATATGCTATTTACATTCTCATATGCTATATATATATATATATATATATCTTTATAATAAAAGATAAATAATAGAAGATAATAGGTGGATGTACAACATTTGATGTACATATTGATCTTTAAAAGCCTGTAGAAGAAATGCAAAATAATATGCAGTAAGAAATTTTAAATTAGAAGTTATGGTATTAAAGGTAGCTGGGGAAGGATTTTTAACAAGATTTCAAAATAGAAGGCCAGAGCCAGACAGGGATAAGTGTGTATTAGGAACATTAACACCGAAATATTTTTTTAGGTAAATTTTCATGGCTGCCTTCATCAAGTGCTGGGGCTAGCTTCATCTTATGGCAAATTATGACTTTAGGGAATGTAGGTAGCACTATTTTAAAATTTCACAGCATATTCGTATATTGTGAAACATTGCTCGAGAACCAGTCACTTAATTTACTTTTAAATTTCTTTACCAGTTAATCCATGAAGTTCAATTTACCCAAATAAAATAGTCAGCTGTTCAAGATTAAAGTATTGCATGTATAAATATTTATATTTATTTATTTTTATGAATAAACTGTTTAATTATCATTGTCAAGAAGGGATTAAATGGAACCCTTAGTTCTGTTTGTTTAAGAAATAAGTGTAAAAGCCTTTATATCAGAGATGTCAAATTATGGTTCACAAGATATTTACCAGCATTTTACTAAAACTTCAATAGGATATGACCTGGTTGGAGGAAGAATTATGAATACAAAAAAAAAAATATATATATATATATATTGTGAACTTTCCTTTAAACTTTCAGTTTTTTATTAAACTGTCAAAATTTAGATTTCCAAAACATCTGCAGTTGAACTCTTGAATTTATTTTAAGTGATTTGATTATAAATATTGAGTACAGTCATTATTTTCTACCATGTCATGTACATTCTACCCTGTGATACCACTTGAATGAAATTGTTCTATAGAAAATATTTATATATTGCTGTAATTCTTGTGCACTAATATTGTGAAATTGTTCAGTTTGTTATTTATTTATTCTACTATGCACCTTTTTTTTTTTTACCTGTGATCTTTTTAATGATATAATGGAATATTCTCTAATTTGCAGTATTATTTTTAAAACAAATGATTAGTTTGTTTTTTTTTTAATTAGAATTAACCTTGATCAATAATCAGATATGAAAACCTTAGTATTCATATCTCACTGATTACCAAATATTAAATAATATGAATTGGTGGTAAAGTGAATATTTTATATTTGGAGATGGTTAGATGTCCATATAATGAATTAGATCTGTCTGAAAGAAAAGCTGGTCTTTCTGGAATAGATAAGCCATTGAGAAATTATGAAATCAATTTTAAAATCAAGTGAAAGCCAAAATAATTGTCAGGCAGAAGCAGCTGTGTATCAGGCATTTAGAATTTTAAAGCACATATTACTACTGTACTAGGAAACTATTTTTATATTAATTGTGTATATGTGTGCATCCCCCTTGTTTACTCGAAGCAGAGCAGCTATTTGTAATAAATTTGTACAGTATTCTTTGTACAATTTACTGTTTGTCATGTTATTTTTGTACACTAGAGGAGTGACGGGAGGAATTATTAATACAGTTTTTCACTTTTTTTAAATAACTTATTTGTGGCTTGAGTTACTGTGCTGTAGTTGTAGTATTGCTGTTTGCTTCTGTGTATGTGTAAATTTATTGGAGAAATAATAAGACGAAAAAATTGAGACATTGATTTTACAATGTAATACAAAGAAAATGGCATTAATTGATCTCATTGAGACAATGTTGCTAACAGAAAAGAAAAAAAATTATATACACTGAAACAGCCATATAGTAAAAGCAGTTTTATTGCAGTATTTTAACAATCTCATTGTTACAGCAGTCTACATCCACTTTATCAGAAAACAATAGGTCATATATTTTTCATGGTAGTATACAATTTAAATGCATATCCGTGTCATCAGAGTCACCAATAGATGCAGTGTATCAGTATTTTATCAGGACAACTGCTGTTGAATAGGGGTTGCATGTTAAATGCAACCCCTATTCAACAGCCCTGTTTCAACCCTGTTTAACAATACAAGATAGGATCAAAAATAAATAAATGATTCTATTTACAAATCGTCATTGATTGTGTAATTGCAAAAAAAAACTTTGAATTTCTGTTTTGCAATTCCTTGAATGTGTTTGCTATAGCTACTGTAACCTTTTCTTTGACAGTCACTGCCCTCTTAATGAGTTCTTTAGTTAGGGAAAAAAATTGTAGATTGTAAGGTTTCTTTTTTTTTTTTTTTTTTTGTGAATATAGTTAACTTATATTCAGAATAATTGTTTGTTTTGTATGTGGTTCATAAAGATGATATGTTTTGTCTCTTGTTGCTATTGCTTAATGGAATCCTGAATGTGATAATCACAAATTTAAACAAATTCTTTTGAAAAATCAGTTGTTTTTATTCATCTCATCTGATGTTAAAAACTTTGGTACAGAGTGCAGTTACATAATCTTTTTGTGTTTAAAATAATGCTTAGCAACTATCATGTGATGTTCCAGCTTAAGGTCTTTGTATTAGTGTTGATAAAATCATACAAGGAAGTAAGCTTATGTAGCACCAGCCAAATAATAAATAAATTAACAAAGAAAATTTAAATTTGAGGAAAGTAATCAATGTCACCGTACCATCCTTCTTTTACCTATTTGTTTCAAGTTTTTACCCAATCCTTCCTTAAATTTAGATAAACTTCCAGCATCCAGAAGAATAGGTAGGACCCATCATCCTTTGACTAAAGGAACATTTTTGACATCCATCTGTGGTGGATTTAAAGTCTCTATTTAAATTTTTGCCTCTAACGGCACATGAAAAATTCCCTTGGTGCACAAAATTCCCATGCCCCCTATGGCACAAATTATTCCGTCAAAGAAAACTAGTTTCCCAACACTATAACTTCAGAAACTCAAGTCTCTCTCTCTCTCTTGATAAGAATATCCATTTGTGTCCTTAACCAATCTTGACATACTTCTCTGTACATTTTACAAGAGGTCACCTGTATGCAATATTTGAGTTGCAGCCTAACTATTGCTTTAAACCTGTATGCAATATTTGAGTTACAGCCTAACTATTGCTTTAAACCTGTATGCAATATTTGAGTTGCAGTCTAACTATTGCTTATAAGAGGATAATCACATGTCATGCCCTACTGACAAAGTTCCTATCTGTCATTTAAAAAATCTTCTGAGCTGCTCTAGCAGCCTGTCTCTACTTTTCAGAAAATATTTTCATATTAATTTGCATAGCTAAACCAAGTGCTTTTTCATTATCAACATTCTTGGGTTTGGTATTACTCAATTTCATAGTGCTATAATTCTAATATTAACAATACCTAAAAATTTTTTAAAGTATTATATTCAAGATTGTGCATTATATAGTGTCAGTCAGTTGCATTTTTAACTGCATTCAAATAATTTAAGTATTGTTTAAATGGATTTTTTCTTTTATTGTTGTTATTTGGTTTTTAGAAGCATTAGAATTAGCATTAGCAAAGCGGCATGATGCAAGAAAGCAAGCTTATATAGCATCAGCCAAAAAAAAAAAAAAAAAAAAAACCTTATTTCACCCATCCACTCGCTCCAAATGTTTGTCAAGTTCTGTCTTGAATCTGTTTAAGCTACCAACTTCTACGACAGATGAAAGTTTGTTCCACCAATCAACCACCCGCTGGCTAAAGGCAAACTTCCGCACACCAACCCAGAACCGTCTTTCCTCAATTTGAATTTATGCCCTCTCAGGCAATTATTCTCAACAAGAGGAAGAATCCCATCCGCATTGAGCATGCTCAGACCATTCAAGGCTTTATACACCTCAGTCAGATCACCTCTCAGGTGCCTCGTCTCCAGACTCTGTATTACGCAAAACTTAAGCCTTTCTTCGTAAGAGCAACCCTTTGTTCCATTCACTAATCTTGTTGCTCTTCTCTGTACTCGTTCCAGCAGCTCTATATTCTTCTTAAAATGAGGCCTCCAGATCTGTATACAGTACTCAACATGTGGCCTGACCATTGCCTTATACAAGGGATAATCACCACCTTATCCCTGCTATAAAAATTCATCTATATCATTAACAAGACACCATGAGCTACTCTTGCAGACCATCTACACTGCTCAGGAAACCATATCTGCCTGCACAATTACCCCCAGGTCCTTTTCATTCTCTACCACTGTCAGTGTGGTACCACAAAGTTGATACATTACTCTGGAATTACTGCTTTCCATATGTAGTACTTTACATTTGTCAATGTTAAACTTCTTTTGCCACCTCTCAGCCCATCTCAACTTTTCTAGATCCTGTTGCAGCAGTGTACTGTCATTAGTGTCATAACAACCCTGCCAACCTTCATATCGTCTGCAAACTTTGACATTAAGCCTGATATACCATCATCAATATATTATTTATAAATACAGAAAACAACAATGGACCTAACACTGAATCCTGAAGGACTCCACTAATAACATTAGTCCATGAAGAGCAGTTTCCATTGATTACCACTCTGTCTTCTCCCGCTCAACCATCCCTTTGTCCATAGCAGCAATTTGCCTCCAATGCCACGCTACCCAAATTTGTTTTTTTTTTTTTTTTTTTATGTGAACCCCAAACATGAGAGGTATTAGAACCTATAGTACTTAGTACCGTGCTTAGGTTGGAGGTTGAGAAGACGAAAGAAGATATTTGTTGACATTGGACTTGAACTTCTGTAGACTAATTTTCAGGAAATACGTATGAAGGAAGGTTGTTCCAGAAAACAGCAGTTGAATGAATAAATGACTAAGATGAAAAGTTGGTTCTGTGGGTTTGATGTTGGACAGTAAATGGCTGGTGGCGGCACGTGTTCGGACTGTTTTGAAAGAGAGAGCGGGAATTATAGAAGCCAATTCAGAAGAACAGTGCCCATGGAAATATCCGTAGAAGAGGCATGCAGCAGAAACAGTACGTCTATGAGAAAGCGAGTGGAGAGACTGTTAGAGATGAATCATTAATTAACCTAACTGCCCTCTTCTGAATGGAATCAAGAAACATGAGAGGTTTTGGGGGTACCACCCCAGATGTGGGAACAATATTCCATGGCAGGGCGAATTTGCGATTTATACAGAGTGAGCAGCTGTTTGGAAGAAAAGTAACGGCGAAAGAGAAAACCTAGTTTTTTAGATGCAGAGGAAGCAATATTTGTAATGTGCTTGTGCCAAGAGAGATGAGAAGTCAGGGTAATCCCCAAAAGAGATATATCATTTTGTCTAGAAATCGGAGTGTCACTGAAGATAAGCATAGGAACAGAAGAATCCTTTTTGCGAGATATAAGACAAGACTGAGTTTTAGAAGGGTTGAAATCAACTAAGTTGTCTTTGCCCCACTGGAGAATTACCTGAAGATCGGCATTTAAGGAATTGGTAGCAGATTTTCGAGAAGTTAAAGCTGATTGAGCAGGACAAAGTTTCTCAAAATGGAAAGTGGAATGCAATGTGCTATCATCAGCAAAACTATGGATAGGATTTCCAGTCAATGGAAGAAGGTCATTAATATACAAGAGGAAAAGCGTCAGGGAAAGAACTGAACCTTGGGGGATACCGGCATTAATGGAGAAGTTAGAAGACAGAGCCATCTACCATCATCCTCACTGAGCGATCAGAGAGAAAACTGGATAACCAATTACTCCAAACAGTTGGCAAACCATAAGATGGAAGCTTGTTTAGAAGACCTTTATGCCAAACACGATCAAAAGCCTTTGAGATGTCAGGAGCAACTACTTGTGTTTCACCGAACCTTTCCATTGAATTATTTCATAAATGGGTAACATAAGCCAGAATATCACCAGTGGATCGACACTGGCGATCGTTGATCAGGCGGAAGGTTTCTAGGTAGTTTAAGAGTTGGCGGTTAATTGATTTCTCCATTACTTTAGAAAGAGTAGAAGTAATTGCAATGGGACGATAATTGGATGGGAGGGATTTGTTACCCTTTTTAGGAACTGGCTGGATATGAGCAAATTTCCAAGCAGAAGGAAAAACACCTTTGGAATAAGAAAGTGAAAAAAGGCGGCAAAGAATAGGAGTAAGTTCTGGAGCACAGATTTTGAGAACAAGTGGAGAAATACCGTCAGGACCTGGAGCTTTCTTAGCATCAAGATTCATCAAAATTCTTCTGATATCCTTTTGACGGAAGACCACAGGAGGCATTGAATGGAGTGTGTTGGGAATGGTGGGAGGTGTTTTACTAAGATCATTAATACATGAGCTGGAAGAAAAATGGGATGCTAGCAGGTCAGCTTTATCCTTGGCTGAAGTGACAACAACCATCTGGTTTGGACAGAGGTGGGAGCAGAGATGGGCAATAGTTGCGGCAAGAGACCAGAATGCTCGGCTACCATTAGGGCAAGAAGCAAGTTTTCTACTCTTAGCCTGTTCAAACTCTAGTTTGGACTGATTAATAACTGCTCTACAATTGTTGCGAGCTTTGGTGTAGGCAGAAAATGACACTGAAGAAACAAGCCAATTACGATATGCAACATTCTCTTGAACAGCCTTAGCACATTTATTGGAAAACCAAGGTTTAGATAAAGGATGAGATTTTAAAGTGGAGTATGGGATAAAGGATTCCATTCCTGCAAGAATAATTTCACTGACACGATCTGAACAAACGTTGACATCAGAAGTTTTGAAACAGTAATCCGACCAAGGAAAAGAAAAGAAGTCTCGCAGGTTATCCCATTTTGCATTCTTGTAATGCCAAGCAACACGAGGTTGGGAATTGCAATAAGATAAAGGGTCCATTGGAGAAGAGACAATCACCAAATTGGGATCTGAACTGCCTAAAGGACCTCTCACTTCGACCGTGTACTTAGAAGGGTTGTTTGTGAGGAAAAGATCAAGCGTATTGGCTGTATGATTAGGATTGTCCGGTATTCTTGTAGGTAAATGAACAATCTGTGCTAGATCATTAGTAATTGCAAAAGCCTCAGCATCTTGACCTGCTGGGTAGGTGTGACTAGAAAATGGAAGCCAGCTGGAATTGTGAACATTAAAATCATCAAGGAAAATTACCTCACTGTTAGGAAAGTTGGACTGGAGAAAGTCAAGTTGCAAAGGGAGGAAGTCAAAGAGCTCCAAGTGATTAGTGGAGTTGGGAGAACGGTAGAGACAACAGATAAATTTGACACAATGAGGTAGAGAGATTTTAAGCCAGAGAAGATCAAAGAGAGGAGATTCCAAATTGCCAAGTTTTTGACAGGGAATATCAGAACGGACATATGCACAAGTACCACCTTTGAGGCGAAAGGAATCATACAGCGAATAATTTGGGCATCTGAGATGAGCAGTAGTTGAATCAACTGATAACTGAGATTCTGTCAGAAAAAGTACATGGGGTTTGGCAGACTGCAAGTGGAAATGGACATCGTTGAGATTAGAATTGAGACCACGTATATTTGTGAAATGAATTAGGAAGTGCTTGGGAGGTTCAGGTCTCTTTGCAGATAAGCTTGCTCTATTAGTTTTACAATTCATGGTGTATTCAATAGTAAGAAAAAGTGGGTGGGACATGCTGTATGAAGTAATGAAATTTTTGGATGTGGCGTACATGTAGTAAGAATATACCCAGATCCTTGACATAACGTGACCTCGACGATGCTCCCCGCATACACACTACTCGGACTCCCTCCAGTCACTATCTGGCAGAATAGAGGTAGCAAGATTATACACTAGCTGATCCAGAAGTCTCCTAGAGAGTTACCAATAGGTTCGGTCCTGTGTACTAACTAGCGGCCGGCCTGCGAACACCGTTTTAGAGCTGTACCCTCGAAATGTAATGAATATTGGATCTCGCCACGACGTTCATTAGCATTAGTAGAGGCATTTGATGCAAGAAAGCAAGCTTATGCAGCATCAGCCAAAAAAAAAAAAAAAAACCCACTTCCACTTCACCCCTCTGTTCGTTCAAAATACCGTTCATCATAACCTCAAAAGTCATCAATCATACTGCATGATGGAAGAGATAGGGAAGGGTTGACCGGAACTTAGCTCTAGAAACTAAACATGGGTTCCACCACTTCAAGCCTCCAATAAGCAAAGTGGTGGTATTTCACCGGTTGATGAGAGTCATCTACCACCTAGTACTGCCTGGTAACATAGAGGGTTGCGTTTCTCCATGTGGTGTGATGTGGGCGCCACACCTCGACCCCTGCTTACGTTGGTTCACACCTGGGTGGTCACCCACCATGTACTTGTGCATGGAGGTTATACCCAGGATTACTAACAGTCCCACCATCGTGAAGGTGCAAGCAGAGGATTTGGCTGTCACAGACCGTCCGGGCTTCGCCGAAATTGTGTCCACTTGACTTGAGTGTCACCCGAATATCAGTTCCATCAGCGTTTTAGACTCCCAGGTAGCAAGTGCAGCTTGTCTGGCATATCTGAGAGAATGTCTGTGACAACCTCAAGGACCACGTGCAGCAGTCTTCCATGTGCAACAGTATCAAAGGCATTTATAAGATCCAAATATATGATATCAAAGTTATTCTTTGCATCCAGTTCCTTTGTCACTACATCATAGTATCCAATCTAATTAGTCAGACAAGACTTCCCCTTAATAAACCCTAACTAATCAGCATTAGCAGCTAAGGCCATATTTCTCCGGGGATATGTGGTGGTCATTCCCTGACCTTTCCATATTTGGTGTCATGGGCTCGGTCTAATCAAGAACCATGTGCTATGCACTGCTGCTGCTGGCTACGGAGGGTCTTTTTTTTTTTTTTTTAGTAAAATCCCATACATGAAGGGTATTAGAATCTATAATACTTAGTACTGTGCATGCATTGAAGGCTGAGAGGATGAAAGAAGATACTTGTTACATTAGACTTGTTGAATTTCTGCAGATTGCAATTTCAGGGGAATACGTGTAAAGGGAAGTTGAGGGAATGCATGAGGAAAAATTGTTTCTCTGAGTTAGAAGTTAGAGAGTAAATGGGTGTTAGTGACACATGTTCGTACTTGGTTTCAAGAGAGAGAGAGAGAAAGCATTAGCATTAGTTGAGGCATATGATGCAAAAAAGCAAGCAAACATTTATAGAGCATCAGCCAAAAAAAAAAAACTTTCCATTTCACCCATCGAATCACTCCGAATGTTTCTTTAGTTCAGCCTTAAATTTAATTAAGTTATCAACTTCCACAATAGATGGAAGTTTGTTCCCAGCAATCAACTACCCGCTGGCTAAAGGCAACCTTCCGCACATCTCTTCTACAACTATCTCTCCACAATTTGAATCTCTGCCCCCTCAGGTTCTTAAACACAGCAAGTGGAAGTATCTCATCAGCATCGAGCCTGATCAATCCATTCAAGGCCTTATACACTTCGATCAGATCACCTCACAGGTGCCTAGTCTCCAGATGCTGCAACTGACAGAATTTAAGCCTCTCCAGGTAAGAGAACCCCTTTGTTCCTCTTGCCAATCTTTTTGCCCTTCTCTGTACTCATTCCAGCAGCTCTACATCCTTAAAATTAGGCCTCCAGACGTGTATCCAGTACTCAAGGTGTGGCCTGACCATTGCCTTATATAAAGGTATAATCATCTTGTCTCTGCTAGCAAAATTTCTATATATCATTGACAAAACTCCATGAACTGCTCTGGCAGTCTGTCTGCACTGCTCAGAGAACTTCATATCTGACTGCACAATTACCCCCAGGTCTTTTTCAATATCCACCTCATTGAGAGTAGTACCACACGGTGCATTCCTTTTGGGTTACTGCTACACATAGGCAGTACTTTGCATTTGTCAATATTAAACTTCAGTTGCCACTTCTGAGCCCATCTCCCTAACTTTTCTAAATCCTGTTGCAGTAGCAAGTCTTTACTATCACCCTGCCAACCTTTGTAAACTTGGAGCATTAAGCCTGATATACCTTCATCGATATCATTAATAAATAAACAAAACAACAATGTACCAATGCCGAATGCTGGGGTACTCCACTAATAACAGCACACGTAGAAGAGTGCCCATTGATTACCACTCTCTGCCATGTACTGAATCATCCCTTTATCCATTGGAGAAACTTGCTCTTAATGCCATACCGCTCCACTTCCTACAGCAGTATTCCAAGTGCAACAGTATCAAAAGATTTCCTGAAATCCAAGTATGTAATATAAAATTGGTTGGGAATGAGGGTAGCCTTGCGTCAGGCGAAGTTTTTACGTCTGAGGAACATAGAGAAGTTTTTTTCTATTTTATTAACTTAAATTGGCATATTAACTTATTTTTTAGAGTAGCTCTATATTCCTAGTTACGATACTTTGTTTAAATTTTAACGTAGATAGAGATTTTGTAGGTTATTACTTAGTATCGGTAAGGGTATCCAATCCACGTGTTTTACAAATTTTGCAGAGCCGGTGAATCAGACGTTTTTTAGCTATAGTTAGCCGCTTTATTGACCAATTGTTATATTAAATTATTTTCCGTAAGTAGCTTATAGACCTAGGCAAGATCCTTGATTAATTCTGAATTGGGACAGCGAGATTTTGGAAGTTAATATTTAAGTGTCCGTAGATTTGCCGTTCGTATTTGCCGCCATTGTTATACGATACAACGTTATATCCCGAACCAGATAGCGTTAGCTTATTATAGTATAGTATATAATATCAATTAATCTGTAAATTTATTAATCTTGTTGAACTTCATTGTCAATTAAATTGTACTTTTAATTAAATACATATAACGACTTAGATTTTACAAATGGAACATAATTAATTAATACGTACTGTGACTGCTGAATACAGTGCTGTTTCTGGTATTTTCTGTATCTTGTAAACTCCTCTGACCGTTTGGTCGTCCCGGAGTATAAACAGAAAATATATTTATTTATACGGAACTTATATAAAGAAACTCGAAGATAATGCTTGACACTTAAAAAATATATGTAGATATACAGGGTGTCTCAAAAATATTGGAACAAACGTTTAGGGGAGGTAGGTAACATCTAAAGGAATGTGAATCGCATAGGAACCCATAACCGGAAACGTCACGGGAAAGTAGTAGCAGAGGCAAAAGAAGCAGAAATGACACAAGACAGTAATTAGTGGCAAACATTTATTTGACATAATATTAACAATGGAGTACGAGATGGATGCATTTCATGATGTTACAGCAGATGCTCCAAGGTTCCACAAGATGCAGCATGGATTGGCAGACACGGTTGAACACACCTGGAGTTTCTTTGACAGTAGCAGCAGCTCAGACGAGTCTCGCCACAAGATCTATTTCCGCCTCCACAGGCGATTCATACACGATAAATTTGAGGGCCCACCACAGAAAGAAATCAAGGTTCAATAAATCAGGTGAGCGTGGGGGCCAGGCAACGGGTCCACCCCGGCCAATCCATCGACGCCCAAAACTGTTCAAATGGTCACGAACACACCTTCCATAATGGGCAGAAACCCCGACAAGTTGAAACCAAATGTTGCATCTCACATTTGCTGGAACATCATAAATTAACTCTGGTAGAACTTGTTCAAGAAAGATCTGATATTTAGCGGAGTTCATGCGGGATGGTAACAGGTATGAGCTCACTATGCAGTCACCGACCATACCAGCCCACACATTTATTGCGAAGCGATGTACTGCATGGTGCACACTGTGTGGGTTGTCATGAGCCCACACATCAGCACTGTGTTGATTGAATAAGCCTTCCCGAGTGAAATAAGCCTCATCCGTGAACAAAACATAGGCTGAGAAATTCAAGTCTTGAACAACTTTCTTGGAGAAACCACTGCGCAAAAGCCGTACATGCAGGGGGGGAGCAGTAACAACCCTTTGGAGATGAAAGGGGTGTAAGGAATTGTTGTGCCAGACAAGTACACTGCAATGAGACACTCCTAAGGCAGAGGCAACGGCACGTGTGCTGGTAGTAGGATTAATCAGGACAGCATTCAACACACTTTCTTCCATGGCGGGAGTTCACATCGAATGTGGTCTGCCCGCATTATTCCTGTTACCTCTAAATGACCCATCACACAAATTTTGATGCACATGCGCAAAAAAATGGTAGTCCGGTACATGTCTGTCTGGGAAGCATTCTCCATAAATTCGTTGAGCGACTCGTCCATTGCCCTCTGCTAATCCATACATTTAGGTGCATGTCTGCCAGCTCACAGTTCGTATATTGATGCGTGCTCTTTGTGCGGCGACTAGTGCTTGAATGAGTAAACCAGAAAGTTTCCCTCGCAAACTGATGAACAGCGCCGTGTACCGACTTACAGTGACATTTCCGGTTATGGGTTCCTATGCGATTCACCTTCCGTTAGCTGTTACCTACCTCCCCTAAACGTTTCTACCAATATTTTTGAGACATCCTGTATAGTGTTACAACTGCGTTGAGATACAAGTTTAGGGTTATAATTTTGTACTGAAATTGAATCGGAATCATGACTCAGACCAGAGCATCAAATCAAAAGGCTCAAGCTAAATGGAGTGCTGTGGTCCAGAGGAGAACTGAGTGGGGCAGTTGCCATCTGAATCATAGCCTTTTAAAACGCACTGCTTGCTTGATGTTTGTGGAAGAATCAGGTATGGGACAAAATATTGCTAAGGGGGATGACTTTATGTGCGCGCGATATAAGGAGTGTGAAGAAAGGAGGCGACAACTCAGTGTTATGGGCCTATATGAGAGCTTGAAGGACTGGATGCCCTCAAATGATCTAAATTGAGGGGCCCATCAATCTGTCAGCTGTCCACATCAACGCCAGAGCTTGCACTTGATCATCATGCAACACAGCAACAACCCCCAAGGCAGAATGCGCTGGTCCCACAGGAACTAGTAGTCAGGGGAAACGGAGAACAAGGTATGTAAAAAGGATAGGTGTAACAGGACCAGGGTATATCTGCAAGGGGCAAAGGTTGATGACGTCGTAGAGCGGATATCTTAAGAGCACAAAAGGTGATATTGTTATACATGTTGACCGGCGGAATTACTTAAAAAGTACAGGTCACTGCTGAAAAAAAGCCGTGAATTAGGGTTGGTATGTAAAATGATGAGAGCCTTGTCGATTAATTCGGCCTTGGGAAGATTGTGCAAGGCTCAAGGATTAGAATTTTTTTCAGCCTGGTCTGTACCTGTTAACAGGAGAGACTGCTTCTACAGGGATGGGATACACTTAAATAGAAAGGGTGCAAGAATATTTGCTGATGCTATCTAGGTAGTGTTAGGTGTGTCTGAAGACTGCTATCTTGGGTGGGGGGATACAAGGACTAATAGATTAACAGTAACCACTGGCAGAGGTGAAAGTGATTCTTGCACTACTCCTATTGGAATGAGCAGCAGCCTAAAAAACAAGATGCATGATATTTCAGAGAATGCTGCAAGTCATTCTGGTACAAGTAAGCATATGGGTTGTGTTAGGATAGCTAAGAATAGGAACAGGTTCATGTACACCAATGCTAGGAGTTTGGTAAATAAATTTGAGGTATTGCTCAGAACATCAAAGGCGGATATTGTTGAGATATCAGAGACGTGTCACACAGACAATGAATGCAGAACTGGAATTTGGGAGTACAATGTATACAGGAAGGGAGGTAGTTGTTGGTGCATAGGCTTCTGTGGCCATAATGCACCTCCCAAGGTTTTTGCAGTACTTTGATCCAAGCCCGAGGCGAGAATCGAACCCGTGGCCATTGGGTTGCCAGGCAGGCACTTTACCCACCCGGCTAGCCCGGTCGGCCGGAAGGGAGGAGAGGTTATACAATTAGTTAAACACAAAATCCAAGAAAGCAAAGCCAGTTCACATCGCTGGACAGTGGAGTGTCGAGTCAGTTTGGTGTGACATAACCATTGGATAATCAAAATTGAGAGTAGGAGTGTGTTATAGGCCTAATGACTCTGATGAGTATAATAAGGAACTGTACAGGGAAATAGAGTGTGCCAATAAATCAGTCTCGTAATGAGGGAATTTAATTTCCCAGAGATTGACTGGAATTTGTGGATTGGTCACTCACACACTAGCAAGGCTTTTGTGGAATTATTGGATGATTCTTTTGTTCATCAGCATATTCGGGAGGCAACTAGAGGGAGTAATACTCTTGATCTGATTATCAGTAGTGATTCTTCCTGCATAGCCCGTCACCACCAAATACGGAGGATGCGGAAAGGTCATTCAGGGAATGACTACCGCATATCCCGGAGCAATATGGCCTTAGTTGCTAATGCTCCTAAAAAAAACCAAAAATAACAACAGTCTTCCTGCATTAAGAATCTGCAGATAAAGAAACCACTAGGTGGCAGTGATCACAGTGTGCTGAAGTGGGATTTACTCAAAGAGGTAACTACCATTGGGTAAAGGGAAGGGTTTTTGCTTTCATAAAGGTGACTATGGTGGGCTGAGACAGTATTTAAATTCTATACGGTGGGACCAACTGATGATGTTACCAACAGCACTTCAAAATGGGAAACATTCAAAGAATTTATTTTGGATGCTACTAGGCTTTACATACCAACTAAGAAATATTATTCAATGTTTAGGCCTAAATGGATGTCAGATGAACTAATGAGACAGGTGGCAGAGAAGAAAAATGCATGGGATACATATAAATTAATGGGTGACATGGACGCCTATGATAGATATAAGTTGGTCTGTAACCAAATCACAAAGGAGATTAGGCAGGTTTTGAGAAATCTTTGGCAAAGGATGCAAAGAGTTCTTTACTTATGTAGACTAGAAAGAAGGGAATGAATTAGATTGGTCCACTTGATATCGATGGTTGAACTGTTGATGATCCCGCTCAGGTAGCTAACAAACTAAATGAGTATTTTGCATCTAAATTCGCATATGAGGAGTTATTCAATGAGGGGGAATGCCAGAGGTGGTTCAAACTCTGACAATGAGCTAGATGATTTTGGAATAACAGAGCAAAGAGGAGGAGAAATTGTTTGAAGATAAACATATGAAAGGCACCTGTTATGGATGGGATTTATCCAGTTATATTAAAGGAGGCTGCAAAGGAATTTAGCAAACCCCTAAACATAATTATTAGAGCTTCCTTGGACTCTGGGAGGTACCCATGGACTGGAAATGTGCAAATGTAACCCCAATCCACTGAGGAGGATCAGAGGGAGACACAGGTAATTACAGACCTGTTAGTTTAACTTCTTCCCCAGGGAAATTAATGGAGGCACTGGTGAAAGCAGCATTGTAGGATTATCTAGACAAGACTTCATTTATTGCTCGGACACCGATGGGTTTGTTAAAGGGAAGTCTTGTCTGGCCAATTTAATTGAATACTATGATGTGGGCACACAGGAACTGGAATTAAAGAATAATTTTGCTATCATATATTTGAATCTTAGGCTTTTGATACTGTTGCACATGGAAGACTGCTGAACAAAGCCCGTCGACGTGGGCACCTGTACGTGGTGAGGGGACCTCCCAGTGATGCTGCTGGTTTTCCAGATTAGCATCACTGGGATCCAACGCCCATACCTTGGTTCCAGGGTTACACCATTGGAATCCGGCGTGTGCAGCCGTGCGCCGCGACCCGTGGAAGCGGAAAGGGGGATCCTGGTGGTTGAGGGGCCCAGCCTTAATACACCACTTTGGCCCCTGCTTCGACAAGACGGGCGGTCCCGGACCGGCTCGACTGGGATCAATCGGCGGGTGGTTTTATACTGCTAGGGTCAACTGCGTTCCAATAAGTCTCTCTCCCTTTGGTCCTGGGACGGGATAAAGACTTATTGGTAACGTGGGTATGGTGTTCTAAGCGAACTCGGCGTCCCATTCGTGTACGCAGTACCTGCTAGTTCACGAGTGGGCGCCCCCTCGTAGGGCTCCGTGGTGGGTGAGGTACTTAGGCATCACACATTTTTTCTTTACTCTCATGAGTAATTTAAATCTTTCTTCTGGGGCCCCAACAAGGCCCCTACCTAATCGATCAGATGAGAGTGAGAGCAATTCTGCAAAAAGAGCCAGAACTGAGGATAAAACACCATCTATAACACCGCTTTTCCTCAATCTCTATTCTACCGGAGAGCAGTCAATTGGGAAGATGTCACCCTTCTTTATCCAGAAAGGATTAGAAGGGCTGGCAGGATCACCAAAATCTGTAAAACGGCTGCGTTCTGGCGATCTCTTAATTGAAGCTTCAAGTACAAAGCAAGCAGAAAGAATCCTGAATGCGACATCCATAGGGGGAATACCGATCATTGTAACACCCCACAGAACTTTGAACTCTTCACGAGGAGTCATTTCAGAGTGGGATCTTCTTCATGTCTCTGAGGAAGAGATCTGCTCTGAACTAAAAGACCAAGGAGTGACGGCTGTCAAGAGAATATCAATGCGGAAGGATGGGAATCTCGTCCCTACCCGAGTTCTCATCATAACATTTAACACCCCACGGCCTCCAAGTTCCATCAAGGCAGGCTATTTAAACTGCCCAGTGAGGCTTTACATCCCAAACCCACTGAGGTGTTTTAAATGCCAAAAATACGGCCATTCACAAACGGCTTGTCGTGGTAACCCTGCTGTGCTCGATGTGGTTCGAAAGATCACGAGAGCAAGGAATGTTCAGCTTCCAAACCGATCTGTATAAATTGC
This sequence comes from Mastigoproctus giganteus, assembly GCF_048544385.1. NCBI lineage: Eukaryota > Metazoa > Arthropoda > Arachnida > Uropygi > Thelyphonidae > Mastigoproctus > Mastigoproctus giganteus. Next base: position 832,259 of record NC_143582.1, read on the forward strand.
CAAGGAGTGCACCCTGCCTACTCCAGAGCATGCCAGCGGTGGAAGGATGAAAAAGAGATCGAAAAACTAAAAACAGAGCTGAATATCTCCTACCCAGAGGCTAGAAGAAGCATGCACCCAATAAATAACGGGAAACCTTCATATGCCCAGAAGGTTTCTGCGAAGTGCCGCCTGATGGACCCACCAAGCCAAAATAATGGCTAAATTCCTACAATGGAATTGTCGTGGATTCCGGCGAAATACTGATGACATCAAGGCCCTCCTGCAAAAGCATGAGCCAGTTTGCTTTTGCTTGCAGGAGACGTATCTAAAAGCAAATGATGATCCCACCATGTATAACATCACAATCTTTCGTAAGGATAGAATTGCGGATGGTCCTGCTCATGGAGGAGTGGCTATCCTTGTGAGTAATCAGACCCCAGTTCAGCCCTTGCTAATTACAACCAGCATAGAGGCTGTTGCCATTCGCCTTACAGTGGGATTTTTATTAACGGTCTGCTCTATTTATTTGCCACCTGGGACTGACATCTCCCAGGAGACCTTGATGATCTTCTAACGCAATTGCCACCTCCTTTCTTACTTCTTGGGGATTTTAATGGACATAACACCCTGTGGGGTAGAGCTAACATCAATGGAAGAGGACGGGTCATAGGGCGTATACTCAATGACAATGCCCTTTCCCTTGTAAATACTGGAACAAACACCTTCTTCCACATGCCTACCCGTACGTTTTCTGCCATTGATCTCTCTATCTGCTCCCCTTCTCTACTCCCTTCACTCACTTGGGAAGTGGAAGAGAATCCATACGGAAGTGATCACTTCCCTGTGATAACCTTGTTACACAGTGGGAGACAATGTCTTCCTTTTAGGTTACCACGGTGGAAGTTTGATCAGACTGACTGGAATGCCTTCCAACATCAGGCAAATTTTGACCTCAGTACAGTCAGTCAGGAGCCTATCAATGACGCAGTAACGTACATCACAGAAATCATTGTCGAAGCAGCTGCGAATGCTGTTCCAAAAACATCTGCCCGGTTTCCACCGTTTCCCAAACCTTGGTGGAATTCACAATGCACAGCAGCAAAAAAGGCTCAAAACAAAGCGTGGGGGATATTCCGTCGATATCCTACTACTGTTAATGTAATAGCCTTCAAGCGTGCACGAGCCAAAGCACGCTACATTCGCCGTCAGAGTCAAAAGGAATGATGGATCCGTTTTACATCATCTATTAACCAGGATACCAATTCTAAGGTAGTCTGGGATAAAATCCGGAAAATGAAGGGAAAATATACATCCCACCCTTCTTCAATCCTAGATTATAATGGATGCGCTATTGCAGATCCAACTGCAATAGCCAATGCCCTTGGGGAAACATTCTCTAACATCTCCACAACATCTTCGTATTCCCCAGAGTTCCTGGTCCTAAAACATAAAATCGAAAAGCAGGCACTTAATTTCAAGTCCAAGGGCCTCTATCCCTACAACGGGGTATTGACTATAGAGGAACTGAAAAGAGCCCCCACTCTTTCCAAAGCAAGTGCTGTTGGACCAGATGGCATCCATTATGAAATGATTAAACATCTTTCACCAAAATCTATGGATTATCTGCTCCTTCTATATAACAGAATCTTTATTGAAGGGCAGTTTCCGGACTCCTGGCGCAAGGCAATCGTTCTTGCCTTTCCTAAGCCAGGAAAGGATCCAAAAGTCACCACCAATTATCGTCCTATTGCTCTGACTAGCTGTCTGTGCAAACTCCTGGAGAGAATGGTTAATTCTCGTTTAATATGGTATCTAGAATCAAATGACCTTCTCTCCAACATCCAGTGCGGCTTCCGAAGGAACCGGTCCACTTTGGACCATCTTATTAGATTGGAAACATCCATCCGGGATGCTTTCCTAAAACGCGAACACTTGGTGTCAGTGTTCTTTGACATGGAGAAAGCGTATGACACAACTTGGAGATTTGGCATCTTAAAAGATCTGCATAGCCTTGGTTTTAGGGGACGACTCCCCATTTTTATTAAAAACGTTTTAGCCAATCGATCTTTCCAAGTTCGTGTGGGATCCTCACTCTCTCGTTCCTTTAGCCAAGAGGAGGGAGTACCACAGGGATCAGTTTTAAGTGTCACGCTTTTCGCCATCAAAGTAAATTCCATCACAGAACAACTTCCTCCAACCGTAAACAGTGCCCTCTATGTTGATGACTTTAGCATATTTTGTCAGTCATGCAACATGAGGGTTATTGAAAGACAACTGCAAAAATCCATTGATCGCCTTAATTCCTGGGCACTTGCAAATGGCTTCAGGTTCTCGCCGGAGAAGACCGTTTGCGTACACTTTTGTCGTAAGCGTAATCTTCATCCTGAACCTGAATTAAGGCTCGGACAAAATGCTATTCCAGTAGCGGCGGATACAAAATTTTTGGGACTCGTATTTGATAAAAAGTTGACCTTTCTGGATCACATTCGTCAACTCCGCACAAAGTGCACGAGAGGGCTAAATATTCTCCGCTCGCTCTCCTCTACATCTTGGGGAGCAGACCGATGTACCCTTCTTCGGCTTTACCGTGCACTTGTGCGATCCAGACTAGATTACGGGTCCCTGGTATACAATTCGGCCAGAGACAGTGTACTTCGTTGGCTGGATCCTGTCCATCATCTGGCTCGCCGTACCGCTATTGGAGCATATCGAACATCTCCAGTCCAGAGCTTATACGTCGAAGCAAACGAACCGCCGTTATCGCTTCGACGTAAGCAGTTGTCTGTAAACTACGCTCTAAAACTGAAATCCCTGCCAGACCATCCTACGTGGCTATCCGTTTTTGAGCCAAGATGGGAAAATTTGTACAACACCCGTAAGACTGCTAATCGTCCTTTTGGTATTCGTCTCCAAGAGCTACTCAAAGAATTTAATATCAAGGTAGACAAGGTTGCCCAAACACCGAAGCAACCCCTTCCACCCTGGCATGATCATTTCCCAGCATGTGACTTGTCCCTTAGAAATTGGGGAAAGTCGGACACTCCATCGTCTGTCTACCTGCAGCTTTATTCAGCACACCGAGCTGAATATTCTGACTTCGCGCCAGTTTACACAGACGGCTCGAAGTCGGAATCATATGTGGGATCTGCTGCTGTCTTTACAGACAGCACTATATCAGAGCAGATTCCCTCTGAATGCAGCATATTTACTGCAGAGCTGCACGCCGTAGAGTTAGCCTTGGATCACATTAGTAAATGCCAATACCAACGGTTCATTTTATATTCCGACTCTCTTAGCATGTTACAGGCTTTAATATCTGTGAGATATAATCCTCATCCGGTTCTGTCTAGCATTCAGCAGAAGATTCACTTCCTCCGGGAACGTGAATATGATATCCGCTTCTGCTGGATTCCCAGCCACATTGGGATTAGGGGAAATCAGCAATCCCCAATAACAATCGCTGCCTGTCAGTCCCCTATACAGACTACAGGCAAACAATACAGCAGAAGATACACTCCCAATGGCAGGACTCGTGGAATAGACAGACTGGGAATAAACTATATCGTATAAAGCCTGTAATTGAACCGTGGCAGTCTAGTCTGCGCAGGAATCGTAAGGAGGAAGTTGTTCTTGCCCGGACCCGCATAGGACATAGTCATTTGACACATTCATTTTTGCTGAGGGCTGATGACCCTCCTATGTGTGAGTCCTGTGGCACAATTTTAACTTTTAGACACATTTTAATTGATTGTCCAGATTTTAGCAATATCCGTTTTACCGCTTTTAATCATCTGACAATGACCATGTGTCTGCTGTTTTTACATTTTTAAAGTCAATAAACATTTTTGGTCTTATATAAAATTAACATTTTTCTTTTATACATATGTTATACATCTTGACATAGTGACCTAACTAAGTAGGTCACTGAAAGTTTAAAATTTTTTATATACGACCTGGTCTTGGTGCATTATAGCCTCAGTAGCTAATGCGCCAATAAAAACAAAACCAACAACAACAACAGCTGAACAAATTGAAGCAGTGTGGCATTGGAGTCAAATTGCTGCTAGGGATAAAGGGCGGTTGAGTGGGGGAAGACAGAGAGTGGCAATCAATGGATAATGCTCTTCGTGCACTAGTGTTATTAGTGGAAATCCCCAAGGTTCAGTGTTGGGTCCATGGGTGTCCGCAGAGAGTGGCAAATGGGGCACTTGCTCCCCCCCCTGGGATCGAATAAAAAATTCCACAAATTGTAAACATAAAAGGATTGAGATATGTAACCTTATACTGTCAACCATGGCACGCTTTTTCTGCCTTAAAATTTAATTAGGGGTTGGCCGGTTTCGGTCCTCGGCGGGTTAACCACAGAACACGTGTTTCATCTATTGCAGCAATAAAACACGTATTCCTGTTTTTGGTTTATTGCAGCAATAAAACGTGTTCCTGTTTTTGGTTTATTTTTTTCTGATTTGTGAAAAAAATGCTCATTACTGTTGTGAACAGCAACCAGTTTGTTTGCCCTCTGTGTCTAGTGAGTCACTGAGTGAATTGTAAATTTATAGTGAAACAAATTTAAAAAGAAAAATACATTTTTAAAAGTAACTGTATGTAATTTAATATTATTTTACTTGTTAGTTTTATGATTTTTTTTCAATTTTAAATAATTTAATTTAGGGTTTAGGGATTAATTAATTAGTTGATTTTTAATTAAATATGCCTTTCAATTTTTTTATATATGAAATTGTGCTAACAACTGTATTAATTCCGTATACTTTTTTTTCAAAGAAGTAAAGATCATTAAAATCGATGTAAAATGAAAATGTATTTATAATTTTATTGTAAAAAAACATTTTCTTATTTGTGTTTCCCCTCTTTCAGAATGGATATAAGGAATTATTTTTCTTCCCAAGAAAAAAATGCAAAAAGATGTAAAATAGAAATTGAGCAGGAAAAATGTATGTCTTCGGATGCACAAGTTGATCCAATTCCTGGAACATCGATTCAAAATGACTCTGTTGAGTCGATTTCATCAAATAATTTATTAGAATATGATATTGGTTCTTACGTTGGAGTTTCTGCTATAACACTAACTTTAAAATTTGAAATCCTTTCTAATACTTATGTTCCCAACAAGAACTATGATTTCAAAAAAGATTCTTCTGGAAAGAGACAGTTTAGATTTGCTTGGGTAGAGGAATACTCACCATGGTTGTGTTATTCAAAACTACAAAAAGGTGCGTTTTGCAAATATTGCGTTTTGTTTATACCAAAAGTACATCGGGGCTATCAAGGCGCATTTATAAAAACTACATTTATAAAATATAAAGATTTTAACCAAGCCGCCAGAAATCGCATGTCATCTCAATGGCACAAATAAGCTGCCGTTGATGCACAGATTTTTATAACAATCCACAAACATCCATAAAAAGATATAATTTGTCAAATTGATAAATCAATACAAAAAACTATAGAGTCCAATAGAATTAAATTATTTTATCAGCCATTGTATTTTGTGCCACGCATGATTTGCCGTTACGGGGGAAAAGGAGTGATTCTGGAAATTTATATGATTTATTTCAATTTCGGATCGAAGCGGGAGACTTAATTTTAAAAGATCATTTGATGACAGCTCCTGCAAATGCCCGGTACACTTCTGTAAGAACTGAACATCAACTAATAGTACTTTGTGAAATGGAAATACGAGAAAGCATTGTATCTGCTGCAAATGAATCTATTGGATTTTCAATCTTAGCGGACGAAACCACAGATATTGCTGGGATAGAGCAGCTTTCACTTGCCATTAGGTTTGTTGATGAAAATAAAAATATAAGGGAAGAATTTTTAGGATTTACAAAACTATGATATGGATGCGAAAAGTATTAGTTCCCCTATTTTAAATAAATGTACTGAATATGGTTTGGACAAGGATACGATGGCTGCGCAAGTATGGCAGGAAAGGAAGCTGATTTTCAAGCCCAGATAAAAATATATATATCCAAAAACTACTTACGTACATTGTGCTTCTCACAGATTAAACCTAGTTGTGAATGACGTAAACATTGTACCAGAAGTTCATAGACAATAGGAATTATAAAATCTATAGTAAATTTTTTTAGAGAAAGTCCAAAACCAAGAGCCATCGTGCCAACAATTCCTTTACTTTCAGAAACTATATGGACTTCGAAATATCAAAGTATATCGGTTTTTTCAAAGAATTTTCAACTCATTTTCATTAAATTAGAATTTCTATGAACTGGACAGGATCAACACATCAAGAAGCGCGTCGCCTAATACCATCATGTAGTACTTCAATGTTTATTATTTGTTTAAATATAATATCAAAATATTCTGCTATTCTCGAACCAATAATCCAAACATTACAAGCCATAGATGTAGATTTACTAGCCGCTCACCAACATGAAGACTTACTTAAAATATTTGCATTTCATAAGGAAAAATCTGAAGAGATTTATAAACTTTCACTAGATATGGCTGAAAAATTAACAATGAAAATAGAAATACCTAGACGATGTTCCATACAGAAATATAGATGCAGTTATCCTGGATCACACCTGAAGACTATCGGCATTATCGGCAATCAATATTTATCCCATACTTAGATTTTTTAATTTCATCCTTAAAATCAAGATTTTCCTCGGATAACGAAATAGCATTTTCAGTATTTCAGTTTCATCACAAGAATATTCTAAAAATAGATAAAATAAAGTTCCAAAACAACATCAAAAGAGTAAGCGAAAAATACAATTTACATTATTGTAAATTGTATTTTTCGCTTACTCTTTTGAGTCGCCGTCCTGATCAACAGCCTTGTAACCTATCTACTGCAGATAGGTCTGGAGCTAAACATATCTAAATCAGCCCAAATCACATTTACAAAAAAGAGATTTAAAAATGACATCACAGCCTATCATAACGGAGTGCAGATAAGGAAAGTGAAGTCTCACACCGACCTCGGCATGACTTGGGACGAGGGCCAGTAGCGGATTAAGGTCGGTTGAGACCCCGGGCGCAGAAGAAAATATTGGGTCCCTTAAAAAAAAGAGAGAGACAGGGAAAATAAAAATACATGTTAACCATTTTTTTAAATAAATAAAAAATATTATGTACTATTAATGTTTTATTTCCAATAAAATTTGAATATAATATATGTATAATATAATTAATAATAGCATAATAATAATCACAAAGTTTTGAACTAATAGTTGAACATATTAGTTCAACTAATTTGTTGGGGTTTTGCGTATAAAGTTGGGGTTTTGCGGGGCCCTTCAGAAGTCGGGGCCCAGGGCGCGCGCCCGGTGCGCCGGCCGTTAAATCCGCCTCTGACGAGGGCCTCACTTTTCAGAACCATTTCTCGACCATGAAAACTAAGACTTTCTCGGCGATGTGGGCAATTCGACAAGAGCTGACGGGGTTACTGCACGTCGATGTAGTCGGAGGATACGTCCAGCGGTGCCTACAACCCATTGTGATCACGTGTATGCATCACCAATCTGGTCTTCTGCCCCGACGTCGTATATAAATAGATTCCTCGCAGTCGAGTACTGGGTAATGCGATGGATGAACAGGGTCACGGGCAATGCTTTCACCATCTCCAGGGCTGTGTTTTACAGGGTGTTTCAGTTAAACGTTTCAGAACTTCTAAGAGGGGTAGGGTACATCCTGACAACCCGAAATCATATAGCAATGTGGGGTCGGAAATGCTTTCCTGAAGCGGTGTTGTACACAGAAGCACCATAAAGAAAAGAGACCGTAAGTGAGAAATCGTTTTAATAATACATGAAAAGAAGCAAAAGGTACATGTTTTAAAGTAAGTGTTCGAAGTTTCTTCAACCTCGTATTGCTTTCGCACAGTGGTACCTTGGAAAATGTGCTACAAATCCCCTTTTTCCTGCTGAAGTGTTGTTTTCCGATGAGGCATCCTTCACAAGGGAAGGAATTTTCAACACGCATAACGACCATATCTGGGCGGTCGAGAACCCGCATGCAATACGACGTCGTGCAGCACAGATTCGATTTTCGGTCAATGTATGGGCCGGTATTATGGGAGATCACCTCATCGGACCTTACCTGTTACCGTGTCGTCTAACCGGACCTATCTACTTGATCTTTCTGCAGCAAGTATTGCCACAACTTTTGAGAGATGAACAGATCGACGCAACAGACAATGTGGTTCCAACACGATGGAGCCCCTGCCCATTATAGCGGAGATGTTCGTAACTACCTGGATGTCACATTTGGTCAACAGTGGATCGGACGTGGTGGTCCCGTGCGTTGGCCTGCTCGGTCACCCGACCTATCATGTCTTGATTTTTATTTCTGGGGTCATATGAAATCGCTAGTTTATGACACCCCTGTTGACAATGCTGAGGAGCTGGTTGCAAGAATCGCAGTAGCTGCCGAAGAAATTCGAAATTCGCCCGGAGTATTCCAGAATGTTCGGATGTCCATGCGTCGGAGATGTGAGGCGTGCATTGTAGCCCGTGGAAGAAACTTCGAACACTTACTTTAATCCATGTACCTTTTGCTTCTTTTCATGTATTATTAAAACGATTTCTCACTTACGGTCTCTTTTCTTTATGGTGCTTCTGTGTACAACACCGCTTCAGGAAAGCATTTCCGACCCCACATTGCTACATGATTTCGAGTTGTCAGGATGTACCCTACCCCTCTTAGAAGTTCTGAAACGTTTAACTGAAACACCCTGTATACCAACTTAAATATCACTCCCTGGAGAGTTCACATTGCACCCAGGAATATTCTTCTTCTTTCTCAGATGCTTACCGGTGTGATTGACGCCCCCAGTCTTCGAGGATTTGTGTCTACTCCACGTGCTGGACGCAGTAATGACAGTCCCTACCTACCGTTGCATTCTATACTGTCCAACCTGTGCTGTCTGAAGAATTTCTTCCCAAATAACGAACCTTTTCAATTCATTGACAATAGACCCTGTGAAATACTCCGAAAGCAAGCAGTACAGAGTGAAGAGCATCTCAGAAGCGCACTGCTTACTTCAACTATAATCTTGACAATGAGTGAATTTGTAAACAATATTGTAAATATACGCACTTGTGCAAATATTGTAAATAATTGTATTCGTGCATTTTTCTACACTCTTCTTATATTGTAAATAATTGCAATTTTTGCTTTTGTACACCCTTCATATTGTATTTAATTGCAATTCTTGCATTTTGTACACCTTTCTAGCCGGTCGGCTGTGTATCAGGGGTGAAAGCAAACACTTGCTATTTTTAATAAACGGATTTAATAATAATAATAATAATAATATTTAGAAACAGAGGCAACAACGTGGTATGAAAAATGAACAAATTTTCCTTCGACTGATATTCCCCAAACTTTACCAGAAGTTTTGGAACATTGCGACTATTTCCCTTCTATTAATTCGGCATTCACTATTGGTATGACTTTACCTGTTACGACCTGTACCATTGAAAGAAGTTTCAGCACCTTGAAACGTGTGAAAACATGGTTAAGGTTCACTATCTCAGAAACTCGCTTATCAGGTTTATGTATGATTAGTGTGCTCAGGAAGAAACTATAAGAGGAAGCGGTACAGAAGAAATTTATTGAAAATGTCATCAATAAGTTTGCAAGCGATAGACGGAGAATTCAGTTTTTATACGATACGTGATTATTGAAATTATTATTATCTATATATATATATATATTAATTCTTGTTTCCTTTATATTGTCAATTTATATACATTATGTATGTGTTTTTCTATTGATGCAATACTGTATTGTATAATCTACTTGAGAAAAATAATTTAATTAATTAAATAAAAATTTATTGATGTAATTATTTGTCTCCAAGCTTTGTCCCCCCCCCCCTTAGAAAATTTTCTGTGGTCGCCCCTGGTTGGGTCCATTGTTGTTTTTTTTATTCATTAATGATATTGATGATGGTATATCGGGTTTAATAACCACCAAGTTTTCAGGTCGGCAGGGTTGTTAATGACACTAACGACATTACGCTGCTGCAACAGGATCTAAAAAAGTTGAGTAGATGGGCTGAGAGGTGGCAACTGAAGTTTAACATTGACAAATGTAAAGTACTGCATATGGTACGCAGTAACTACAGAAAAAAATATCAACTGTGTGGCACTACACTGAGAGTCAAAAGGACCTGGGGGTAATTATGCAGGCAGATATGAAGTTTTCTGAGCAGTGCAGACGGTGTGCAAGAGTAGCTCATGGTTTATTGTCAATGATATACAGGAATTTTTCTAGCAGGGATAAGGAGGTGATTATCCCCTTGTATAAGGCAATGGTCAGGCCACACCTTGTGTACTGTATACAGGTCTGGAGGCCTCATTTCAAGAAGGATGTAGAGATGCTGGAACGAGTACAGAGAAGGGCAACAAGATTATTTAAAAGAACGAAGGGTTGCTCTTACGAAGAAAGGCTTAAGTTTGCAAATTACAGTGTCTGAAGACTAGGCACCTGCGAGGTGATCTGACTGAGGTGTATAAAGCCTTGAATGGTTTGGGCATGCTCAATGACTGATGGGATTCTTTCTCTTGCTCAGAATAATCGCCCGAGTGGGCATAAATTCAAATTGAGGAATGATAGTTGTAGGACAGATCTGCGGAAGTTTGCCTTTAGCCAGCTGGAACAAACTTCCATCTGTCGTTGTAGAAGTTGAAATGTTAAATTGATTCAAGGCAGAACTAGGCAAACATTTGGAGCGAGTGGATGGATAAAATGAGAAGGGTGTGTGTGTGTGTTTTTTTTTTTTTTTGGCTGATGCTATTCATATGTATAAGCTTGCTTTCTTGCATCATGTGCTTTTCACGCTAAGCTTGCTTTCTTGCATGGTATGCATCTTCCAATGCAATGCTAACCCCAAGAGCCTTACTGGCCTGTAGGCTCGAAAGTTTTTTCATTAAATAAACATGTGAAATTTTAACAATATTAACTGCATTTTTTCGAACTCACCCCTATAATTTCTCATTGACGTGAAGGGATTTCCTTCTGTAAATATCAATGCAAAGCAACTGTTGAGTTCATCTGAAAATTTAGCTCTGGTATCCAGTAGCGGATTAAGGTCGGTTGAGGCCCCTTAAAAAAAAGAGAGAGACAGGGAAAATAAAAATACATGTGAACCATTTTTTTTAAATAAATAAAAAATATTATGTACTATTAATGTTTTATTTCCAATAAAATCTGAATATAATATATGTATAATGTAATTAATAATAGCATAATAATAATCACAAAGTTTTGAACTAATAGTTGAACATATTAGTTCAACTAATTTGTTGGGGTTTTGCGTGGGCCCTTCAGAAGTCGGGGACCAGGGCGCGCGCCCGCCGTTAAATCCGCCTCTGCTGGTATCTAATACTGTGTGAGTGTGGTATGGTTGTTTATTGGCGCTTTAGCTGCTATGGCTATAGTTCGCCTGTATCTAATAAATAAAAATAAATAAATTTTCTGTTTATACTCCTGCACGACACCCAAGTCAGTAGAGTTTACAATAAATCGTAAATACAAATATTTATCGTATTTAGTAGTCACGGGCTTGAACCCCGGTCCACTCAAGGAACGCGTGCTATGCACTCCCGCTCCTGACCACTGGGCTGCGTCAGGCGTGTTCCATGTCCATTACACAGGGGTCCGATCTGGTTTGTTCTTCTCTTCTTTGCATTTATATATGTGAAGAATTCCGTATCGCCCCTCTTTGCCAGCTAACCTTTTCTGTGTCCCCCCCCCCCAATATTTCAGATCAATTTTTAGCTGTTATAGACTTCAGTACTTTTTATTGCTCTAACTTTTCCATGCTGTCTTTTTCTGCTGAAATAATTTGGCAACTTCATTATTCGTCCAACTTGGAATCCTCCTCGTGGAGTATGTTTTTTTAATGGTATATATAAATTCAATTGTATTCGTTGTCTGTGAGCCCAGTTAATAAAAGTTTTTTTTTTTTAATGGTATATATAAATTAAAATGTATTCGCTGTCTGTGAGCCCAGACAGCGAATAAAGGCTAAATACCGTCGTATTTAGCCTTTCTTCAAATTATAGCCTATTCCTTTAACTAGGGGTTCACATCTGGTGAATATGGGCTTGGCACACCCAGGGTCCTGAGCTGGATATCATCATTCTTCTCTTTCTTGGTGATTCTCTTCTACTTCTCTCTCAGGGTAATTCAGATTTTTTTTTTTTTTTTTTTTTTTGGCTTCCTTGTACTAATAATTTGGCTAATAATAATAACTACTGCTACCGCTCTCTTCATCGTCCACTGTAGAAATCCGTGATCATTTCCTGCTACTGGTTCCTGTACTGTCAGCCCTATTATGTCATCTGGTTAATGGGTGATGAACAGGTCTAGAATATTCTTTTCCATAACATGTTAATATTAGTAAAATAATAAGAGGAGTTTACCTCAATATAGTACATAGAACACTTCCGTATGATACCCTCCAGAAATTAAAACGGAAAAATCGAGAACTTACCGGTACATTAGAGTAAAATATAAATAATCAATTTAACACAATTCAAATCAATTTAAAACAATTCAAATCCAAATTAACGCACTTAAATAAACAATTAAATTAACGCAAGTAAGAGGAAGGAAAATCGTTTTGAATATTTTCGTTAGATTCTTTTAATTGCGTTAATTTTATTTTTAATTGTTTTAAATTGATTTGAATTGTGTTAAATTGATTATTTATATTTTACTCTAATGTACCGGTAAGTTGTCGATTTTTTCGTTTTAATTTCTGGAGGGTATCATACGGAAGTGTTCTACGTACTATATTGAGGTAAACTCCTCTTATTATTTTACTAATATTATTATCAACGTAGAACATATTGAGTAGTACAGCTCTGATTCATACTATATAACATGTTAATACAAATAGCAATCTAGTTGATTTAAAAATTTTTCCCGTTTTCGAGTTCCGTTCCCATTTGCTCCAATCTATTAGAGGCAAATTGTAATCGTTCTTAATAAGACATTGACACTTACTTGCCCATTCCATTTGCATGTAGAGGCTTTCATCACAATCTTCACAATCACCTTGCCTGTAGATTACTCCCACTCTCATTATACCTTTGCTTCCAACTATCTCACACCATACAGATTCTCTACTAGCATGCGAAACGTCTGAATCCAGTAAAGTTTCGTAGCGCTCAGGCTGCTTTTGATAAGAGGCATGAGCTCCAACCACTCCTAAATACCGTACTGAAACTCATCATCCCCAATCTCCGGGTGGCACCACGTTTCCATAAGCGGTGTTATGTCAGCGTTGCTTGCCCTAACCAGCAGTTCGAATTCATTAAGTTTATTGACGACACTTCTGTATAAACAATTAAGACTTAGTGTTCTTGTATAGTTAACTATCCTGACACACCCCTTAAAGTTATTTAAGCTAGCTCCCCTGGCATTAACTACCCGCTCATTTGAAACATTACTGCCCTGAGAACATTTTGCTAGTATGATTTGTTGCGGTAACCAACAAGAACTATACAGGTAGCCCTCAATTTACGACGCGGTTAGGTTCCTGGGTGGGGGGGGGGCAAGCACAAATGGAACCCTTTAGATAATGGAGTCAATCGGAAAGCACAGGGTAAATCCGGGCACCAAAAGTTTTACCTACCACCTTGCATCGATTGTTTTATTTTATTAGCATTCTTCGTAGTTGTAGTGATAGTCGATGGAGGCATATTCATAGCCCTACACACATTAGGGCGGCTTTCACCAGACTCCATCCCCCCCGAATATTGCACTACGATTCGATGAACTTCTTTTATCAGACACTGCGTCTCTTTATTCTATTAAATTAAAAACTTTATAACACGATTGGCTAAAACTTTATAACACGATTGACCTTCACTACCGCATCCACGAGCGGTTACTTTGAGGGCAGGAATCTTTCTCGTCTCCGATAGGCTCAGATTGTCCTAAAGCACGTGAACAGCACAGTACGATGCCGATAAATTTTGTCTGACGATTTTAAACTTTCAATTTATAAAAAATTTCCAAAAAAAAAAATAATAAAAATGGCATTGTAGTTAGTGACCGGCGCAAAACGAGGGCTACCTGTATGTACAAAATTTGGATCAACAAAAGAGCATTTTCTTATACATAGACGGTTTGAGTAAATCAATGTGATTATTGAATACGTGAAGGAAACGGAACAGAGGACTTCCAAGTAGATGTTGAGCACGAGGGACGGACAGGCAGTGAGAAATGTTTCAAAGCGAGAATTCAAGCTGAAAGGCATTTGTCCAAGAGGAGAAACGACAATAGCTTATAATTTTGTAGACAAAAAGAGATCCGCGGAATTGTCTGGAGTTAAGAGGTGACCACAAAGAGCTCTGCGGAAGTTCTTTGCTAAAGGCAAGTCGATTTCGAAAATGTAAGAATTTCATGCGAGAAAGATATTCCTGTTGTGGGGACCAAATAACGAGAAGTGTAAGCTGCATGTAGAAAAGAACTGTCACTCGTGAAAATCGAGGAAGAACGCTCAGTTAAGCCAGAGATACGTGATCAAGAATGGAAGAGGTCAGATCGAAATTGATAGTAATTCTCACACCTCGGCTTTGGAATTATCCATTCGCACGCGGCCTAAATGTACTTCATTATCAGTCATTTTCGAAGATCGCGTTATAAATTATGTACGTGCCATCAATATTTTACGTGGGTAATGAGATCCTTTAAACTAACCTTTCTCTAAAAGTACGGTTGCAAGCTAGTCAAAATGTTCCACAAAAACTACACATTTATTTGAAGCAAATGTCTTTAAGAAAAGACAGATTTAGTACACTAACAAATGTTTCTGCTGGAACAGTCTTTCTAACTCAATTATTGTTCTGGCTTTATAGGTACTTGGAACGATAAATTGAGTTTCAAGGTTGAACAGCAGTGCGTGTTCTGCAATGCATCACGCACTGAACTTTTGATACGTGTTCAGTTCATTGCACTTTGATCACGAAGTTTTCCATGTTTGAATTTAAACAAAAAAGCAAACACCAAAGTGTATGAACAGCAGGGAATCCAGTTACCACCTGCAACAACTTACTTGTCACTGTAACACTTTAGTTACAAATAGTTTTATTATTAACTTCGATTTCATAGTTGCAAGCAGTTTCATCAAAAACTCGGCTGTAGCACACACATCCTTTACTTTTTCTTTCCCATTATAATTTGGGATTAACACACTGCGGAGAAATAAGGGCTTCTTCTCTACAGTTATCTGTCATCGCGCTGTAACACTTAATTCTACACTCTTTAGTCGCGTGCAACAGCATGGATGTAGTTTCGAACAGCGGAAAGTTTATATTCTATTCCTTTTAGCATGGAAGAGTTAGTAAACCCTCCTTATCGATTACATTCGAACTAACTAACCCACTTAAACCTTAAGACTTCTTAAAGAGAAGTATTCCATTATAGTTCCTCCCTTTAAAAAAAGGATTTGGAGCAGCCTGGGGGCAATTCAATCCAGTAGCTTCTAAAACCGGCGAGGTGGCAAGCTACGTATTTCGACAATGCGTTGACCAACTACTTCAAATGAAGGTGAAAACCGAGACATCGTCTGACCAAGACTCCAGTTCTGTGTAAGATGGCCGCTATATCGAAGGCTCACTGTAATTAAGTTTTATGGGTTAAAAACTAATTTAAACATCCAGTTTTTTAATTAAGTTACCGAGATATTAGTCAGCTTGATGTTTGTTTTAAACAGCAGTTTCAGTTCGGTACACTTGTTCAGTAGTGATCACCATCGAATTTTTTTTTCTTTCACGGGGCTGTGAGAAAAAGCAGAAACAGACAGCAATTATTTAATCGTACTTTTATTACACACGAGAGTAAAAATCTATTTCCAAAATAGTGCGTTCAGACTATACAATTCAATTGTCAATAAATAAAAATGCGGTCACTTGGTGACTCGTCCGTGGTATCAACAGTCCAAGTAGATCTGGCTGCAGTCAGCGTTGTTTGTACCATCGAATAGCGCCAGGATGTATTCGTCCGGCTCTTCTTGCTCGGCCCTGCAAAAGAAATATCCGTTAGTTTTTGAATTAAACTATCGTACATAAAAGCACATGCAGCGAATCTATGAACGCTTTAAAAAGTTAAGATTGAATGAGAAGGTATCAGACAACTTCGGAACTAAGAGACTGGGTTAAAACCCAAGCTGAATTTACGAAGCAGTCTTTTCAAACTCTGCTTATGGAACCTTGAGACAAACTCAGAATTAGAAAATTGGCTTGCGTTGTAGCAGCAAACGTCAGCTTGTCGTGTTGAAAACCTCGCTTTGCCAGAGCAAGCGGTTTGCGACTTTACGGTTACGATGGAATAGCAATTTCAGTTAAGGCAATCAGCCAAGGTGAGCCATTAAGAGAAGAGCTGCACATATCGTTGCAAGCAGTGTTTGTGCTAGTTTATAAATCACGTTCAACTCTACGATTTGCTTCTACAGGCTTTCCAGATGAAGCAGTTTTATTACGTGACAAGAAGCTAAAAAGCTAGGGATGCTTGCAGCACAATCCCAACTTGGAATTGGAGAATCAAAAACATCAACGATACTATTCACGTTTTTGGGACTCCATGCAGGTCCCTACTAGAAGAGGAACGCAAGTTAAGCGATTCGAAATGCGCCTGCTCCAGTATTCACTCACCAAAGACGTTGGAGCATTACAGATGGAGTTTAAGAAGGGGCAGCAATCATTAATCTAATCAGTTAATCGCTTCGAATGAAAGTTAGAGTCCGGAAGGACCTTCGGGACTGCAAGTTCGTTTGATGTAGTAAGTTTACAGCTCTGAAATAAACGTTACAGTTACTTACGCCATTCTGAAGACGGACGCCAACGGAGGGAAATTAGCGGCAGTGAAGCTTCCGACTTGACACATGAACTTCTTCGTGCAACTGCCGCTGAAGGTTTGACTGAAGAGAGTCAGACTCTGCTGTAGGAACGTGGCGTGCTCATTAATCATCCTGGCAATGGATCGCACTGTGCCGATGGTCTCCGTGATTACGTTGACCGTGAGGTTAGCTACGACGTTGACGATTGGCGTGCCTTGAAGGCTCCTGACGAGAACGTCGCCGATTCCTTGCACATCTTCCTCCATCACCCTGGCCACCGGAGGCGAGAAAGCGAGCGGAACCTTCGCTCGTAACCCGGGAAAGACGAGGGTCGCAGCCACCAACAACACGTAGCTCAACCCAACCAGCAGGAGCAGTGGCTTCACTTTCTTGGTGATGGCTGCCAATAGTCCTGCTGCGACAACCCCCGCAGCCTTCAACGAAGCGAGGAGCGATGTTCTTTCCAACAGACTGCGAATGAGGACTTCTGTTTCCATCTGTCGATTGAGCTCTGGATTGTCATTGCGGCTCCGTCTCGCAGTAGCTGCCATGGAAGTTGCAAACAACGCGGCGATTAAAAATGCGGAAATCATAGCCCGGTACTGCTCCATCTCCAATGAAACGAACACCTCGCGCTACTCGATGACACTAGGATCTATCGTCTGTGCGCGCCTTTTATTACAGTGCCACGTGTTCGTTTCCCATGAGCACGTGGCTTAAACATTGACGGAATATTAGGGGTGAGGGAAACTGAAAGCCTAACTTGATGCAAATCCAACCTTTAGTAGAAGCGTGCATTCCCACGCTTAAGGGTGGATGCGCATCAACCGACTCTCCAGCGCTTTCTTCTTGGTGGGGAGGGGTAGTAAAATGAAGAAAAACGCGTTAAAAATATCGCTTGATGTTTCGGAAGCAATGACTTCTCACCTTTTTATGAGAATCTTCTAGGAGTCCCAGTCGACATCTCTTATTATCAGTTGGTTATAATTAATTTTTATTTTTTAAATTTCCGTGCAAGACACGAGAGAAAAATTCAGAAAAACACCCTTCGCTACATTTTCCACATTTCTGAACAATTATGCTTTGTAATTTTTTTTTTTATCTTTTTTATTTTTTTAGGAAATTTTAATGAAAGCTCAAATGAATAAACCTACAGGTGGAAGATCCACAAAGACCTCCTCGATACCCTTTTCCAGATACAAAAGGCTTTAAACTGTAAGTCACAATTTGATATTTTGTTCCTCGATATCAAGGCGGCGGCATATGATCGGATATCTGTCCCTGCCCTCCTCGAATTCGATTTCAACATCACCGGAAACCCCTTGAAAGTTTGCCATCATTACTTCCAAACAGGCATTCAGCAATTGGGTATTAAAACAGAGAAACTAGGCATTGGCTTACAACTATTTCCTATATAGTGGATAGTCTTTTTCTGATGATTCTTCTAGTACTGACACCGAATGTCAATTGAGGTTAAGACAGTTAAACCTAAGATATGTAGGCCCAAATGATAATTCTGTATTTACATTTGATCAGTTGAGACCGGTTTGTTCGCGTGTTAATGTTACCAATACTCCTGGTACAGATTTAAACGAGAACAATGCAATTTTGAAAATGGTTGAGATCTCTTCATATTTGATGCTGAATATTTTTAATAAGTGTTACATCTCAGGTACTTTTCCAGGGTTCTGGAAAGTGGCTTTGTAGAAATTAATTCTTAGAACTAATAAAGAATGTATTGATCCCCGTGCCTACAGACCTATTTTGTTGCTCCCGAATTTGGCAAAAATTTTTGAACGTTTAATACTGTTGAGATTGGCTGATTTGCTGGTGGAATCTAATGTTCAATTGTTGTTTCAGTATGGTTTTAAACAGAAACATTCTGCTGAAGACGCACTTAAAGATCTAGTGGATTATGTTACGAACTCTACGAGTAAATACGTTCTTGTCATTTATATTGACTTTGAAGGAGTGTTTGATAGCGTTTGGCATGAAAGTACACTCGGTTTAAGTGATCTTGAATGCCCAGATATACTTTATAGGGTTATTGGCAGCTACTTAAACAATAGGAAAATTATAATACAAATATATAGAAAAAATGGTTTATTCTAAGATTGTAACGCGTGGTTGTCCACAGGGATCTGTCCTGGAGCCAATGTTTTCGAATCTTGTTTTGAAGTGGCGCACTATGGCCATAGATGCTGATGCGCCAAATAAATCCCCAATCAACCAACCTTGTTTTTAACTTGTGGTTACAAAAGACAAATATAGAGTGTCACAAGATGGCGTACGCTGATGATTTAGTTTTATGTTTCCCAGGTAAGTCTAGACGGGGACGGCAAGACCGAGAGTCTTTAGTTATGGATGATTTACTTTCATGGGCTCATGAAATAAATTGAAAATATCAAGAAAGAAAACAGTCATGATGTTATTCAAGGGAAAGCTACATGTGGAGAGACTTGCTATGGTTTTTGAGGGTAAGTTAATCCGCAGGGTAGATACTACAAAACATCTGGGGGTCATTATTGATATAAGCTTTCTTTTGCGCAGTGATACAGGAATAGTTACTCGATTATTTATACCTGTTGTTAAATTTGTTAGTGGTAAAAAAATAACGGAATGGTTTTCCCCCGAGATGGAAACCTCGTATTTTTTTACGGGCCGCGGCTCTTTTAACTCTAAATTACATTATTTTAATTTAGTATTAGAGCATTTATGTTATTGTAGTCGTGAGGAAACATGGAGTCCTATACTGGTGTGCAAAACTTAAGGACCAACACTATTGGTATCACATATATATTGATACTTATCAATATATAATTTATCTTCTGAGTTTGTAACCTCATTATCGTAACTCGTAAATTAACCTGCAACTGACGCAGTCCCGTAACACCTTGCTGTTCAGAGATGGAACGATGGTCTCAAATTGCTTAAATAAAAGCAGTAACGAAAGAGCTTTCCACAATTTCAAGTCTACAAACATTCACTCGATGGGCGTCGGGGTGGGGGGGGGGACGGGAATTCGCACCACTACGGAACAGGAACAACCCCATTCCGAAGCAGAAACTGTTCTTAGCATGCAGGGGCTGCTGGCCAATCTTAATCGTGTGTTCCCCTTTAAGGGTTGCCGTCTTTGTCTCAACCCCTGACCTAATCCAAACTTCCCTCTCCTATCAACACATCTCCTTTTCACGCATTTCGATATTGAAAATTTCGATAAAGTTTCCTCTCAAAGTGGTAAAGGCAGTGAGTCTGGCTGAGTTTAAAATTTTTAGCCGATTGAGAAATTATTATTATACATTAAAAAAGTTTTCCTCCTAATGAAATTTATTCGAACCAATGGGAGAAGAGAGGGCGGGCAATTACGTCACTGTAAATGCACAGGTAAATAATTATACAGGTCATTTTCTGATTATTTTCGATGAGTGCGTTAAAATATTAGCATATTAGTATGTTATTATTATTCAAATAACATTATACGATACAAATACTGTATTTACAAAATACTAAACTACTGTATTTACAATCATACCTCTTCTATATCGGGACGATAGGTTGCTTCATCAGCTGACATTAATATACAAAAATGTTACAATCGAACATAAAATCATGCCGGGCGTGATCATGTGTCAGATAGTGTGGCACGTTCACGAGGTTGGTGAACATTAAATGGAAGGTCCGTAGCCCAGTGGTCAGTAGCACACGCTCTTTGATTAGACCGGGGTTCAAGCCCCTGACTGCTAAATACGGTCGATCTGCCAACCCGCACTGGACCAGTGTGGCAGATTTCCCTCAGCATGAATTGTTGAGTAGGCTTCCATCCTGCAGTGTGTTGATAATGGCTCCACTTTACATTTTTTTTTAAATGGAAGGAACATAAACGGTTTACTGGGCAGAATAAGACACTTGCTGTTGACAATGTAGAGCGCGTACGTGGACGCATGCCAACGTTCGTTGCATTGCAAGACAACTGCCTCCATAACGTTCACCAATTTTGTACACTTGCTTCACTCTCTAATATATGTCCACGCTGGGCATCATTTGATGTTCCATTGTAATGTTTATTTTATATTAATGTCAGCTGATGAAGGAACCCGATATAGTTTGTATATTTGTTTATTTGTTAATTTAAATATTTGTATAGTTTTAAATATATTAAATATTTGTATAGTTTTAAATATATTAAAAATTTGTATAGTTTTAAATATATTAAATATTTTTATAGTTTGTAAATATTCCATCAACGCTTCTCATTGATGGAATGAGCTAAAAGAGCGAAAAGGACTGATGACTTGGAAATCATTCAAAGTATAATGAACGAAAACCCGTACACAAAGAGCCTCTTAGTTATTATTATTATTAAGGAAAAAAACTCTTTATGCATTAGCATTAGTAGAGACACACGATGCAAGAAAGCAAGCTTATTCAGCATCAGCCAAAAAAAAAAAAAAAAAAAAAAAAAAAAACCACTTCCACTTCACCCCTCTGTTCGTTCAAAATACCTGTCCAGCTGAGCCTTAAACTTATTTAGGCTATCAACTTCCACGACAAGGGATGGAAGTCTGTTCCACAAAACAACCACCCGCTGGCTAAAGGCAAATTTCCTTACGTCTATCCTACATCTGTCTTTCCTCAATTTGAATTTATGCCCTCTCAGGTGATTTTTCTGAGCAAGAGGAAAATTCCCATCGGCATTCAGCATGCTCAAACCATTCAAGGCTTTATACACCTCTATCAGATCACCTCGCTGGTCCTAGTCTTCAGACATGGTAATTTGCAAAACTTAAGCCTTTCTTCGTAAGAGCACCCCTTTGTTCCATTCACTAATCTTGTTGCCCTTCTCTGTACTCGTTCCAGCAGCTCTACATCCTTCTTGAAATGAGGCCTCCAGACCTGTATACAGTACTCTAGGTGTGGCCTGACCATTGCCTTATACAAGGGAATAATTAGCTCCTTATCCCTGCTAGAAACATTCCTATATATCATTGACAATACTCCATGAGCTACTCTTGCAGCCCGTCTGCACTGCTCAGAGAACTTCTTATCTGCCTGCACAACCACCCCCAGGTCCCTTTCATTCTCTACCACTGTCAGTGTAGTACCACAGAGTTGATACGTTGCTCTGGGGTTGCTGTTTCCCATGTGTAGTACTTTACATTTGTCAATATTAAACTTCATTTGCCACCTCTCAACCCATCTGCTCAACCTTTCCAGATCCTGTTGCAGCAGCATAGCGTCAGTAGTGTTCTTGACAACCCTTCCAACCTTCGGATCGCCTGCAAACTTGGACATTAAGCTTGATGTACCATCATCAATATCATTTATAAATACAGAAAACAATAATGGACCCAACACTGAACCCTGAGGGACTCAACTGATAACATTAGTCCACGATGAGCAGTGTCCATTGATTACCACTCTCTGTCTTCTCTGCCTCAACCACACCTTTATCCATAGCAGCAATTTGCCTCCAATGCCACACTGCTCCAATTTATGCAGCAGTCTTCCATGTGCAACAGTATCAAAAGCCTTTCTAAGATCCAAATATATAATATAAAGTTATTCCCTGCATCCAGTTCTTTTGTGACTGCATCATAGTATCCAATCAAATTGGTCAGGCAAGACTTCCCCTTAACAAAACCATGCTGTGTCCGAGCTATAACTGGAGTCTTGTCTAGATGATCCTGCAATGCTACTTTAACCAGTGCCTCCATTAATTTTCCTGGAACAGAAGTTAAGCTCACAGGTCTATAATTACTTGTGTCAGCCTTTTATCCTCCTTTGTGAATTGGGGTCACATTTTCACATCTCCAGTCTATGGGTATCTCTCCTGAGTCCAAGGAAGCTCTCATAATTATGGCTAAGGGTTTGCTTACTTCCTTTGCTGACTCCTTTAATATAACTGGATAGATCCCATCCACTCCAGGTGCCATCTTGTCCTTATCTTCAACAATTTTTCGTCCACTTTACCCTCAGTTATTACAAGATTATCTAGCTTACTGCCAGAGTTGAATACACCTCTGGGATTCCCCTCGCTGAATAACTCCTCATGTGTGAAAATCGATGCGAAATATTCATTTAGTTTGTTAGCCACTTGAGCAGGATCATCAACAGTTGACCCATCGATATCAAGTGGACCAATCTGATTCATCCCCTTCCTTCTAGAGTTTACATAAGTAAATAACTCTTTGCTGTTTTTCTATGCATCCCTTGCCAAAGATTTCCCGTAATCTGCCTTCGCCTGCCTAACCTTCTTTGTAACTTGGTTACAGATTAACTTGTATCTATCATAGGCTTCTGTGTCACGTGTTAATTTGTATGTATCCCATGCATTTTTCTTCTGTGTCACATGTGTCATTAGTTCATCTGACATCCATTTAGGCCTAAACCTTGAAGAAAATTTCTTAGCTGGTATGTAAAGCCTAATATCTTCCAAGACAAGTTCTTTGAATGCTTCCCATTACAGTGGGACCAACTGATGATGTTGGTAACTTCATCAGTTGGTCCCACCGTATAGAATTTAAATACTGTCTCAGTCCATCATAGTCGCCTTTACGAAAGTAATAACCTTTTCCTTTACCCCTGATGGTACTTACCTCTTTGAGTAAATCCCACTTCAGCACACTGTGATCACTGCCACCTAATGGTTCCTTTATCTGCAGATTCTTAGTGCATGAAGAATGAAGAATCACTACTGATAATTAAATCAAGAGTATTACTCCCTCTAGTTGCCTCCCGAACATGCTGATGTAGAAAACAATCATCCAATAAATCCACAAAAGCCTTGCTAGTGTGTGAGTGACCAGCCCCCAAATTCCAGTCAATATCTGGGAAATTAAAATCCGCCATTATAAGACTCTCTGATTTACTGGCCCACTCTATTTCCCCGTACAGTTTCTTATTATTCTCATCAGAGTCTTTAGGCCTATAGCACACTCCTACTCTCAATTCTGATCTCCCAATGCTTATGTCACACCAAACTGACTGGACACTGCACTGTCCAGCTATGTCGACTGGCTTCACTTCCTTGGATTTTATGTGTTTCTTAAATAATAGCATAACCCCTCCTCCCTTCCTATCCTTTCTGTACATATTATACTCCCCAAATTCCAGTTCCGCATTCCTTATATCTGTGTGACACCACGTCTGTGATAGCCCAACAATATCCGCCTTTGATGCTTTGAGCAATACCTCAAATTCATCAAATTTATTTACCAAACTCCTAGCATTGGTGTACACGCAAGTATACATGCACATGTTCTTTTTCTTAGCTACCCTAACACAACCTATGTGTTTACTTGTACCGCAATGGCTCTCAGCAGTCTCTGAAATACCATGCATCTTGTTTTTCAGGCTTCTGCTCATTCCAATAGAAGCAGTGCAAGAATCACTTTCTCCTCTGCCAGTGGCTACTGTTAATCTATTAGTCTTTGTATCCCCCCAATCTAACAGTTTTCCGACCCACCTAACACTGCCTCGATTGCATCAGCAAATATTCTTGCACCCTTTCTATTTAATGTATCCCATCCCTGTAGAAGCAGTCTCTCCTGTTAACAAGTACAGACTAGGCTGAAAAAAATTCATTCTACCCCTTGAGCCTTGCACAATCTTTCCAGGGCCGAATTGATCGACAAGGCTCTCATCATATACTCCCTCCTATCGTGTCTGGGCAGAATTGCAGACACTTTCAAATTCAACCCTAATTCACGGCTTTTTTTTAACAGTGACCTGCATTTGTTAAGTAATTCTGCTGGTCTCCTACTCTTGATATCATTTGTGCCAACGTGTACAACTATATCACCTTTTGTGCCCTTAAAAGATGATATCCCCTCTACAACGTCATCAACCTTTGCCCCTGGCAGACATACACTGTTCCTGTTCCACCTATCGTTTTTACAAAGCATGTTCCCCGTTTCCCTGACAGCAGAGTCACCAACAACTGCTAGTTCCTGTGGGATCAGCGCATTCTGCCTTGGGTTTGTCGCTGTGTTGAGTGATGACCAAGTGCAAGCTCTGGCGTTGGTGTGGGAAGCTGAGAGCTTGACGGGCCCCTCAATTTAGTTCCTTCGAGGGCACCCACCCTGTCCTTGAAGCTCTCATATAGGCCGGTAATAACGCTGAGTTGTTGTCTGATTGCGATACACTCCTTGCATCGCGCACACACAAAGACACCCCCATGGCAATAGCGTGTCCCGTACCTGAATGCTCCACACACATCATGCAAGCCCTGCATTTTAAAAGGGTGTGATTCAGAAGGCAATTGCCCCGCTCAGTTCTCCTCTGAGCCACAGTACTTCCATTAGCTTGAGCGTTTTGATTTGCTGCTCTGCTCTGAGTCATGATTTCTATTAATTTCAATAAAATTTCAATTTTAGTTCAAAATTATAACCCTAAACTTGTATCCCAATACAGATATAACGGTATATATATTTTTCAGTGTCAGGTATTAATTATCTACGAGTTTATCTAATTAATTATCTAATTTAACTGCTAACGAAGTTCAACTAACGCTATCTAGTTCGGAATGTAACGTATCGTATGACAAAGGCGGCAAGTTACGAACGGTAAATCTACGGACACTTAAGTATTAATTAACTTTCAAATCTCGCTGTCTCAATTGAGAATAACTAACGATCCTTACTAGGTCTATAAGCTACTTACAGAAAATAATTTGATGTCAAAAATATTCAATAAAGCGACTAAAAACTTCTCGTTCAGCGGAGTTGCAACTTGTAACAAGTGGATACCCTTACCGATACTTTTATGCAATTATAAGGCCGAGTAAAGAATAAATACACCAGATTAATCAGAAAATCACAAAATAATTCTATACTACTAAATTTAAATCAAACGTTTTAGAAAAACAATAATTTCAAATCAAAAAATAAGAAAAATCCACTTAGAGGCTTCGAACACGTCTGGCTCCACGTGGGCATAAAAAAGGCACAAGCAGTACACAATACCCTTCACAGCTACAAGCCAGCAGTTTACAGTAAAGGCTAATGCAATGTAATAAACAAGGATGAGATAGGAGAAAAAACAAAACAAAACAATATTATTACTAATTATACAAATTTTCAAGTGTAGCATTAAACATTGGAGAAAAAAATGACAAATTTAGATATGAAAATACATCATGTTATCAGGTTAAATTATTCTCCAGGAAGCAGTCCTTTTACAGTGCTGCAGTCATCCGAGCAGGCGCAGAAAGTTGGAACAATGTAGTGATGGATCCATGGCAATGATGGACAGGTCCTCGGAAGCAGGTTCTAATTTCTTGTGACGTAGTCCTCAGAAGAAAGACGATGGAGTAAGTTCTGCCTGCATTTTTTATCCAATGCGAACTTGAAGAGGTCGCCATCCAAGGAGTATATGTATTGCAGCATTTGCACGGGTAAGAACCGATCGGATAGCTTTAACCGGTTTGGAGTGGCCTGAAGGACTCGATTGGCCCGAAGGCTTCGGACTGGGATCCTCCAACCGCAGTTAGCCCATACGTCTGGTCCGAAATAACGAATCTTCTCATGGATAATGGCAGGAAGACGTCTGATGTTCAGAGCTGCCGCCATCTGGGTAGTCCTTGGTGCAGGAGGAAGCCGAAATTTCCATATGGCCCACTTCAGTAGCCAAAATTCCCACTCAGATGCGATTATCATTATTTCTCTCTGATTGGGGCCTCCACCTCAGAACGAACATTGCTACCAAGTACGCAGGGTGGTAGCTGGGGTTACTGTCGGTCGAGGAACTCTCTGACTATCCTACAGATGTTCACGATTGTAGCTTTCTGGGACTCCTTGTAGGTATTCGCTGGGAAACTTATTGCTGCTAAGCTGTTATGCAGGGTGTTTGGCACCGGTATGGTGCCAAAGTCCCTCGTTTGATACGATCGGGATGGTCGTTACTTCCCGCACATGCCACATCTCGTTGATCTCCTGTCGTAGGTTTGTGTACTTCATCATTTTCTCCTCATGGGTTTTCTGGAGGTTGCCAGTTCAGCGCACTGCTATGTTGGTGCTGGATTAAGGCATGAGCTAACAGGGAAGTTGCTGGGGTATCGTTCTTTCAGGGGCGCCAGAAGCTGAAGAGCAAGGGAAACATTGTTTTTTTTTTTACAAAAACTAATCGTAACACAATCTGCGGCCATAAAGTAATGTTACTGCATCATCTGAAATATTCCATGATATTCCTTGGAAGTGATGCAATTATCGCCTCTAAACATTTTTTTTTTTTCTTTTCACACACACAGTATCGAATGTACGCCGACATATTAGATTAGAAGACAAGTTCGCCTTTTTTTCTGAGGAAAGATGACACGTTCTGTCAGGATGGCCTCTTCTGCGAAAGATTAGGGCTTACGTAGGGCTACTGAAACCCTGCATTCCGTAGATAACGGAGTGCCGATTATTGGGTTTCACCTCGTGTCAGGCCCGTACTTCTGAACAGGCACGTGAGGCGTTAGCCTCAGTTCTCAACATGGAGGAGGGCCTCGCAGGACCTCTGTAATCTCAATTTTTTAATGCGATTTCTTTTTTTTAACGCCCTGATCCAAACTAGGGCCGACTTGTACTTACCATATAAACAGAGACAGTTGAAATTTACTGAAAGCGTGGATGAATCATTTTTGTGAAAGAACAGATTAATTTCCAGGATAAAGGAAAATCACTCTTTCCTAATTCTCTAATATGGTGCTTACAGTGGACACTGGTTGACCATGGCGTATTGTCCGCACAAGCAGGCGTGCCACGATCCTGTCTGGCATTCTTCTTATAGCTATAATTGTCTGCGCGGGTAGCACAGTGATATCGTCATCGTCCTCCCCATACCGAGTGGAAAAGGTTCGGGTTCGAATCCCGTCGATGACGCGAGGAACTTTAGTGGAGTTTTTTCACTCAGTGGCTGAGTTAGTCGGTCTCAGACATAGATAGCAAGGTTTTTCCTCCAGAAACTGGGGTTTTTTCGTCCAGCAAATAGGCAAATCGACCAGAGAACACACGCAATTTACAGACACAATAAATATATTGTGTCTGTAAATTGTGTCTGTAAATTGTGTCTGTGAATTCATCCTTAGATGTTTTCAACATCTAAGGATGAATTCAACTATGTTCCTCCTCTATGTTTTCTTGTTCTTCTATTCCTCCATGTTGTTGTAGTAGTAGTAGTAGTAGTGGCATGTGATGCAAGAAAGCAAGTGCATGAGCTTATGCAGCATCAGCCAAAAAAGAAAAAAAAAAAAAAAAAATCACACCATTCCCTCCAAATGCCTGTCCAGTTCCTCCTTAAATTTATTCAACCTATCAACTTCCACAACGACAGATGGAAGTTTGTTCCAGCAATTAACCACCCTCTGGCTAAAGGCAAATTTCCGCACATCTATTCTACATCTGTCTTTTCTTAATTTGAATTTATGCCCCCTTAGGTTTGTAATCTGAACAAGTGGAAGGATCCCATCAGAATTCAGCGTGCTCAACCCATTCAAGGCCTTATACACTTCAATCAGATCACCGCGCAGGTGCCTACTCTCCAGCCACTGCAATTTGCAGAACTTAAGCCTCTCTTGATATGAGGATCCCTTCATTCCCCTCACCAATCTTGTTGCCCTTCTCTGTACACGCTCAAGTAAATCTACATCCTTCTTAAAATGAGGCCTCCAGACCTGTACGCAGTACTCAAGGCGTGACCTGACCATTGCCTTATACAGAGGGATAATCACCTCCTTTTCCCTGCTAGCAAAATTCCTATATATCATTGACAAAACCCCATGACCTGCCCTGGCAGCCTGTCTGCATTGCTCAGAAAACTTCATATCTGCCTGCACAATTACTCCCAGGTCTTTTTCATTTTCTACCACCTTAAGTGTAGTACCACACAGTTGGTACGTTTCTCTGGGATTACTTCTACCCATATGCAGTACTTTGCATTTGTCAAGGTTAAACTTCAGTTGCCACTTCTTAGCCCATCTGCCCAAATTATCTAGATCCTGTTGCAGTAGCACACTGCCATTACTGTCATTAACAACCCTGCCAACCTTTGTATCATCTGCAAACTTCGACATTAAGCCTGATATACCTTCATCAATATCATTGATAAATATACAAAACAACAGTGGACCTAACACCGAACCCTGTGGGATCCCACTAATAACATTAGTCCAAGAAGAGCAGCACCCATTGATTACCACCCTCTGTCTTCTCGCACTTAACCATCCTTTTATCCATTGTAGCAACTTACCCTTAATACCATTCTGCTCCAATTTGTACAATAGTCTTCCATGCGCAACAGTGTCAAAAGCTTTCCTGAAATCCAAATATATGATATCAAAATTATTTTTTTGCATCCAGTTCCTTTGTAACCACATCATAATATCCTATCAAATTTGTCAGACAAGACTTTCCCTTAACAAATCCATGCTGTGTCTGAATTATTGCTGCAGTCTTGTCGAGATGATCCTGCAATGCATCTTTAACCAGTGACTCCATTATTTTTCCAGGAACAGAAGTTAAACTGATTGTCTGTAATTACTCGTTTCACCCTTCGATCCCCCTTTGTGAATTGGGGATACATTTGCACATCTCCAGTCCGTGGGAACCTCCCCTGAGTCCAAGGATGCTCTCATAATTATGGCTAAGGGTTTGCCTAGTTGCTTTGCCGCCTCCTTTAATATAACTGGATAGATCCCATCCACCCCAGGTGCTTTTCTTACGTTTAACTTCAACAATTTCTCCTCCACTTTGCTTTCAGCTATTACAAAATCATTAAGTATCCTGCTACAATTTGATAACCTTCTACCATTTTCAAACCTTAATAATTCCTCATGTGTAAATGTAGATGCAAAATACTCATTCAGTTTGTTTGCGATCTGAGCAGGATCATCAACAGTCGAACCATCGATGTCAAGTGGACCAATCAGATTCATCCCCTTCCTTTTAGAGTTTATATAAGTAAAGAAATCCTTGCTGTTTTTCTTAGCATCTTTTGCCAAAGATTTCTCGTAATCTGCCTTCGCCTGCATAACCTCCTTTGTGACCTGATTACAGATTAACTTATATCTGCCATAGGCTTCTGAGTCGCTTGATAATTTATATGCATCCCATGCATTTTTCTTCTCTGTTAGGAGTCTCATTAGTTCATTTGACAACCATTTAGGCCTAAACCTTGAACAATATTTCTTAATAGGTATAAACCTTTTAGTAGCTTCCACGATTAATTCCTTGAATGCTTCCCACTTAGAATTTACTGTTGGTAACATCGTCAGTTGATCCCACTGTACAGAATTTAAAAACTGTCGGAGACCACTGTACACGTCTTTACGGAAGCAAAAACCCTTTCCTTTACCCCTGATGGTAATTAAATCTTTAAGTAAATCCCACGTCAGTACACTGTGATCACTGCCACCCAGTGGTTCTTTTATCTGCAAATTCCTAATACATGAATGATCACTGCTGATCATTCATGTATTAGGAATGCAAGAGTATCATTCATACTCTTGATCTTGTAACCAGATCAAGAGTATTACTTTCTCTGGTTGCCTCTCGAACATGCTGCTGCAAAAACAATCATCCAATAAATCCACAAAAGTCTAACTAGTGTGTGAGTGACCAACCCACAAGTTCCAGTCAATATCTGGGAAGTTAAAATCCCCCATTATAAGACATTCCGATTTACTAGCCCACTCTATTTCTCTGTACAATTGTTCATTGTACTCTTTCAAATCATTAGGCCTATAACACACTCCTACTCTTATTTTTGCTTTCGCAGTGCTTATGTGTACGTGCTTGAATCATCATGAAGTTCTTCAACTCAATAAATAGTATAGCAGTTGCTTAATTATCGGTACTCATCTCACTTATCTGTTTCCCCTTGGAATTATAAAAGTAGAAAAAGTGAAGACATTAAAAATATAATTAATAAAATTAGAAGATTAA
Source organism: Mastigoproctus giganteus (assembly GCF_048544385.1). Classification (NCBI taxonomy): domain Eukaryota; kingdom Metazoa; phylum Arthropoda; class Arachnida; order Uropygi; family Thelyphonidae; genus Mastigoproctus; species Mastigoproctus giganteus. The sequence goes on from NC_143582.1 coordinate 863,009, forward strand.
ACTACATTAATGATTTAAGACTCTGCTCGGAGGAAGAAGAGGTGCACTGCCTATTTCCCTGGTTGTCATCTGTAACATCACTATGTAAATGAACTTAAATTTTTAAAAGTTGTAACGTAAAAACATAAGAAGCCAAGAGTCTACCGGTAGACTTTTTTAGTGTACATCGTCAGTTGGCTGAATATATTAGCGAAGACAGCTTAAAAAGAGTTGCCGAGTCCCATGATGCATTACTCAGACACGTGGGAATTTGTTGCGTGCGGGACTCCATATTGTACTAACTGGTCTTTCTCCAATATGGAAACCTCCGAGCACAGTCTTAAATCATTTCTCTAGCTTAATCTTTTAAGTTTATTAATTATATTTTTAATGTCTTCAATTTTTTTTTTACTTTCATAATTCCAATGTGAAAACGGATAAGTGAGGTGAGTACCGATAATTAAGCAATTGCTATACTATTTATTGAGTATTAACACAACAGGGTACTTGAAGAATCTTTCAAAAATTTTAAACATATCTCCTCCATTTTTCCTTTTGTTCTTCGAAGTTTAGTACTGTCATTTCCTTTTCATCTGGCATTGCTCTCTTTTGGATTCCGCTATTCTTTCTTGTTAATTCTCTGAATTTTCTATGCGCCAAGCCCACCCGACCATGTTGTTCGAGCGTTTAAATCTCTTCACAGTTCTCTGCCCACCTCTGTTCTTTAGCCTTCCGACATTCCCTATCAATTTCATTCTTCAATCTACAATAGTTCCTTTGATCATCATTTTTTGGCCTTTCAGTCTTCTCCTCCTCCTCTCATCCATTTTCTGCAGTAAAATATCTGTGATCCAAAGCGTCCTCCTAAATTTTTTCACTTACCTAGAGCCACCGATGCAGTTTTAAAAGTCATCTCCTTGATTAAAGACCAATTTTGCTCTAGAAGCTTAAAAAGAGTCTAGACCATTCGTAGTCTCCTCAGCAGCGATAATATTGGTCAGATCTTGAAACACATTTTTTGCACTCTCATGTCTAAATTTTTCAACATTCCATCTCATGAATGATTTCCTTTTATTCAGGTGCTTCAATTTTAGTTCCACATTCATCTTCGTGAGTGAGTGATCTGAATCTCCATCTGCTCCTGGATAGGACATTGCTTTCTTCACTTGGTTATATATATATATATTTTTTTTTTTTTGATTTGGTAGTTGTTGGCGCATCGGCTTCTGTGGCCATATTGCACCTCCCAAGGTTTTTGCAGTACTTTGATCCAAGCCCGAGGCGGGAATCGAACCCGCGACCTTTGGGTTCCCGGGACTTGGTTATAGTATCCCTGTTTAACTAACATGTAATAAATTTGGTACCTTCGTGAGTCTCCAAGATTCTTCCATGAATATCTTATGCGGAGTGGTGCCTTAAATTACGTATTTGCTACCATTAGACTCTCTTCTGTACAAAACTCCAGTAAGCATTGACCTCTTATGTTAATAAGGGTTCAACTAATCTTTGCCATCAAAATGATCACTGGAAAAATCTTTTTCGTCTTTCAGTCTCCTACTCTCATCCATTTTCTGCAGAAAATATCTGTACTCCAAGGATGTTAATTAACTTGAAATTTAATCCTCAAAAATCCGCCATCATGATCTTCTCACCAAAACCCACACCAACCATAATTCAGCAGGCGATTGATGGAGTCTTGATCCCCCACGTCGAAAAGCGAAGAGATCTGGGTATAATCTTTGACAGAAAACTAAAATTCCATCTGCATATAGAAGAGTCTGTGCCCAATTCAATACAAAACGGTGGATTGCCAAGCAGCAATTGCTGTATATTCATAACACAAATCTGATTTAAAAAATGTATATTAGAATAGTTATTTTCTAAGGTGTATTGTATGGAGTAGAATTGTGGGGCTCGGCTGCAAACACAACAATAAAACCATTAAAAGCTGCAGAATACTGGCTCCTGAAGTGCCATCTCCCACCACAGCAGCAACATCATCGATGGCCAAAGCACTGAACTTAACCAGATCCTTAGCCTTAATGCATGAAAGAAGACTAATCTTTACCATCAAATTAATCGCTGGAAGAATCTCAGCACCCAACATTTGGGACATTGTGCTGGTGGATTCCCGAACCAGCCCTCCGAAGCTCCTTGCTCTTCCTTCGAGGCTACAGTTTAAAAATCAGTTCCTCCCTTATCAGAAGCTCCACCTAGCTCAATCTTTGGATGCCGACCTGTGCAAAATCATACATGAAAAAAAAAAAAGTATAGCCGGCTCATCCTAAATCTGCACAGTTGTTCCACAACCATCAATTGATGCGAGATCGCTTCAGCTTGGCAAGAACTTGATGGAAAACCGAATTGAAAAAAAGTATTCTGTGTAATTTTATGTATTTTATTATTATCATTATCTCTCTATACATTAAAAAAGTTTTCCTCCTAGTGATATTTATTCGAGCCAATGGGAGAAGAGTACAGGGCAATTACGTCACTACTAATACACAGGTAAATAATTACGTTGTTGTTGCCCATTGAAAGACAACTACTTCCATAACATTCACCATCGTGCACATGCTACACTCTGCAATACACGACCACACACTGCATCATTTGATGTTCCATTGTAATGTCAGCTGATGAAGGGACCCGATATATTTGTATAGTTTGTAAATATTTTAGTCCTGCTCATTCCGATGCAACAATGTTCCTCATACATTACGGAACCCAAAGCAAAAAGCCTTTTCCTAAGTGACCTATGTAAACGAAGGTAGATAATTACAGTGATATTTATTCGACCTTGAAAATGCAGAGTGGTGGGGATGCAGGTCACGTGGTACAAGTTGGAGGGGGAGATTACATCACTACAAATACACAGGTAAATAATTACGTAGGCAATTTCCTGATTAGATATCGATCATAGCGGCATAGTGTTTGGGTAAGGCGCCACCTGTGGTTTCCCACATCTGTGTCATCAATACCCTTGTGATGAACACACCTCCATAAAAGCCAGAAAAGCGTGTTGCATCTTTGTGTTGGGCTGTTGTTTGTGCTGGTTTCTTCACGGGTGGCCTGAGCTTCCTGACAAAGAACAAAAGAAAAAAAATTATGAATGAGGGAGATAGCTGAAGGATGGGAGGAAGAACATCAGTGCATTTTTACTGGTGTCTTTTACACAGAAAAGACTTCACTTACTCCATCATATCTCTACATTTTACATAGAAAACTGTGCAGAGGGTTGGTGGGCAAAGCGAGCAGGGGGGAAGCCCTCCTAGTTATTATTATATTTTATTAATTTTTAACGAAATATAATCTGCTCTGTTATTTATGTATCCTGACAAAGGTTGTAGTTTTGCACTTTACAATAAAGATCACATTCATTTATTTATAGTAGCTTTCAAATTAAGCCTTCACTATAAATTAACTATTTTTATTTATTTAATGTTTTCCACTGGCTATGGTCACAAGAAAGCAATTTACCAGCGTAAGTTGGACAGCATGTGAAAGAGTGGGTGTAAACCCTGGGGGCTGACATCTGGTGAGTATGGGCTTGGCAAACCCAGGGTCCTGAGCTGAATATCATTCTTCTCTTTCTTGGTGATTCCTTTGTACTTCTCTCCCTCTCCTTTCTTTCTTTCTCAGGGGGTAACTAGGGAATTTTTTTTTTTTTTTTGGCTGGTGCAGCATAAGCCTCAGGCTTCATTGTACCATATGGCTAATAATAATAATGTTACGGACACCATTAAATTGTGGAAAGTTAATTCCTTTAGTTCTTAATTCATGCTTTCTACAGCAGCAGCAGCTCTATTGCTTAAAGGCTAGAGGTGGTGCAATTTTATTCGGTCTATGGAAACCAACTACAAATACCGTCACATGTTCCTTGAGTGGATTGCATCTGTTGAACTAGGATAAATTCTTCCAAACTGGGTTACAACGATCAGTCCT